>NW_016817461.1:22903-41661 GCF_001698545.2 Rhinopithecus bieti | reverse complement strand
CTCCAGTCCTCTCCTGTTCTAGGCTCTTTCAAATATGGGATCTTAGCTAATTTTAATTTTTTTATTTTTATTTTTAATAGACTGTGTTTAATTACATTTTAAACAACCAGAAAGTAGTCTTCCAATAAATGCTAATCCTTTTAGTGGATTTATCTTCTGTAAAATTGTACACTTTCTCTTAGGCTAAAATATATTTTTTAAATATTCCATGTTCATTTTAGATTCAGCATAAAGTATGTAAAAAGAATATACCATCGTATTGTTATATAGTCACACTATAAAATAATAAGACAAAGTGGTAAACAAATAAATTTTGTGCCAAGCTACATCACTCAACCAATTCAGGAGACTCAAATCAAAATAAGATTACTGAGATTGGGGATAAAATGGTGGAGAGGAGCCAGGACTAACTCGCAGCTCCCACTCACACAGACAGAGCAGTGTGTGGAGAACCATATTGTAAACTTTGGCTCTAAGAACTACCACAGGAACGTAACAGGAAAGCCAAGAGAATCCACAGACCCTCTGAGGGAGGTGGATTGCTGCGCAGGGACAGCCGAGGCACTGTGAGCCTGCTTGCTTTCTCAGCTGGGAGACTTATGGCCTGGGGTAGGTTCTCAGTCCTGCTCACTGGCTGCCTTGAAATAAACTAAGTTCTGTTGAGTGGGGGTGCAGTGGGAGTGAGACCAGCCTTTCTGGCTACAGGCTGCATGGCAGCTGGGTGAGGCCTGTGGCTGCCAGCTTTCCCCCACTTTCCTGGTGGCCTATGTGACAAAGCAGACATAGCCATAATCCGCCTGGGAACATAACACCATTGGCCTGAAAACACACCTCATCCCCCACAGCAGCTGCAGCAAGCCCCACCCAAGGAGAGTCTGAGCTCAGACTTGCCTAACCCTGCCCCCACCTGATGGTCTTTCTCTTTAAGCTCTGGTAGACAAACAAAAAGGTCATCATTTCTTGGTAGCTCTATGGCCCTGCCCACTGCCTAAGCCTAAGGCAAAGTTGTATCCTTCCTATACAAATGGAACTGATGGGCTCTTGAATGTGCCAACTTCTAGCTGGAGGCCAACCAACACAAAACCAGTATACTAAACAAAAATACAACCAAGGACCCTCAGAGCATACTTCACTCCCTCGCCACCTCCATCAGAGTAGGTGCTAGTATCCCTGACTGAGAGACCTGAAGATGAATCACATCACAGGTCTCATGGCAGACACTCCCCACCCCAGTAGCTCTGCTGGGTGGCTAGATCCAGAAAAGAAATAGCAATCACTGCAGTTTGGTGCTCAGGAAACCGCATCCCTAGGGGAAAGGGGAAAGCACCACATCAAGCCATCATCCCCATAGGACAAAAGAATCTGAACAACAGCGCTTGAGTTCCAGATCTTCCCTCTGACATAGTTTACCCAAATGAGAAGGAACCAAAAAACCAATTCTTTAAGTTTGACAAAATGAGGTCTTTTAACACCCCCAAAAGATCACACTAGCTCACCAGCAATGGATCCAAACCAAGATGATGTGTCTGAATTGCCAGAAGAAGATTTCAGAAGGTCAACTATTAAGCCAATCAAGGCGGTATGGGAGAAAGGTGAAGTCCAACTTAAACACATCAAAAAAATAAATAAGTATCATGTAGAATATAAATGAAAAATTCTCCAGTGAAATAGCATAAATAAAAAGCATTCACAGGCTAGGCGTGGTGGCTCATGCCTATAATCTCAGCACTTCGGGAGGCCAAAGTGGGAGGATCACCTGAGATCAGGAGTTTAAGACCAGCCTGGCCAACATGGCAAAACCCTTTCTGAATTATCATTGAGTCACAATGAAATCAAGATTGAGGCTGGGCGCAGTGGCTCAAGCCTGTAATCCCAGCACTTTGGGAGGCTGAGATGGGCGGATCACGAAGTCAGGAGATTGAGACCATCCTGGCTAACACGGTGAAACCCCGTCTCTACTAAAAAATACAAAAAACTAGTCAGGCAAGGTGGCGGGCGCCTGTAGTCCCAGCTACTCAGGAGGCTGAAGCAGGAGAGTGGGGTGAACCCAGGAGGCGGAGCTTGCAGTGAGCTGAGATCCGGCCACTGCACTCCAGCCTGGGTGACAGAGCGAGACTCCGTCTCGAAAAAAAAAAAAAAAAAAAAATAAAGATTGAAAGAAAAAGTTATTTGAACTGAACAATCATGATAATATAACCTCTCCAAACCTCTAGGAAACAGAAAAGTGGTTCTAAGAGGAAAGTTCATAGCATTGAATGCCTACATCAAAAAGTCTGAAAGAGCACAAATAGACAATCTAGGGTTACACCTCAAGGAACTAGAGAAAAAACAACAAACAAACCCAGCAGAAGAAAAGAAAGACCAGAACTAAATGAAATTGAAACAAACAAAAAATACAAAGATAAATAAAACACACAACTGGTTCTTTGAAAAAAATAAACCAAATGCATAGACCATTAGCAAAATTAACCAAGAAAAGAAAGGAAAAGATTCAAATAAGCCCAGTTGGAAATGAAATGGGAGATATTACAACCAATATCTCAGAAATACAAAAGATCATTCAAGGCTACTAGGCGCACCTTTACATAAACTAGAAAACCTAGAGGTGATGGATAATTCCTAGAAATATACAACCTAGATTAAACCAGGAAAAAACAGAAACTCTGAACAGACCAATAATAAGAAGTAAGATTGAAACAATAACTAAAAAGTTACCAACAAAAAAAGTCTTAGTCCAGATGAAATCACAGCTGAATTCTATGTGACATTCAAAGAAGAATTGGTACCAATGCTACTAAAACTATTCCAAAAGATAGAGGAAAAGGAAATCCCCTGTAAATCATTCTGTGAAGCCAGTATCATCCTAATACCAAAACCAGGAAAGGACATAACACAAAAGAAAACTACAGCCCTGTATCCATGATGAACATAGATGCAAAAATTCTCAACACAATACTAGTTAACAGAATCCAACAGCATGTCAAAAAGATAATACACCATGCTCAAGTTAGTTTTATACTAGGGATTCAGGGATTGTTTAACATTCACAAGTCAATAAATGTGATACAGCTCATAAAATATTTTTTTAAAAAATCACATGATCATCTCAATAAATGCAGTAAAACCCTTTGACAAAGTCCAGCATCCCTTTATAATTAAAACCCTCAGCAAAATCAGCATAGAAGGGGCATACCTTAAGGTAATGAAAGCCATCTATGACAAACCCATAGCCAACATAAAATTGAACAGAGAAAAGTTGAAAACNCAAAAAGATAATACACCATGCTCAAGTTAGTTTTATACTAGGGATTCAGGGATTGTTTAACATTCACAAGTCAATAAATGTGATACAGCTCATAAAATATTTTTTTAAAAAATCACATGATCATCTCAATAAATGCAGTAAAACCCTTTGACAAAGTCCAGCATCCCTTTATAATTAAAACCCTCAGCAAAATCAGCATAGAAGGGGCATACCTTAAGGTAATGAAAGCCATCTATGACAAACCCATAGCCAACATAAAATTGAACAGAGAAAAGTTGAAAACATTCTCCCTGACAACGGGAAGAAGACAATGATGCCTACTTTCACAACTTCTATTCAACATAGTATTGGAAGTCCTGGCCAGAGCAATCAGACAAGAGAAAGAAATAAAGGGCATCCAAATTAGTAATAAGAAAGTCAAACTGTCACTGTTTGCTGATGACATGACTGTATACCTAGAAAACCCTAAAGACTCATCCAGAAAGCTCCTAGAACTGGTAAATGAATTCAGCAAAGTCTCAGGTTACAAAATTAATGTACACAAATCAGAATTAGAATCATCATGGTGGACATGAGGCAGGAGAAGATTGCAGCTCCAGACAGAGCAGCATGCAGAGGCTCGCATTGTGAATTTTAGTTCCAGATGAACTGCAAGAACAAACCAGCAATCCTGAGAGAACCCACAGACCGTCTGAAGAAAACTAACTGCTCATGTAGGACCCGGGAGACACCCCAAGTATTGTGAGTGGCCACTGCAGAAGTGTGAAAGGGAGACCCTCCTCTCCCAAATATACCCACTGGAGAAGCTGAAGGTCTATTTGCAGGAGAAGTTTCCAACTTTACCTGGTGCTGAGGCAATTTAGAGGGCCGAGCGAAATACAGGGGTAGAGGAAGCAGCAGAAAGTCCCTGTGAGCTTGCTGGGTCCCCTAGCAGACCATTCCTGCCTGGTGCCACAGGGATACATTTGGAGGTTGGCCAGAGGAGCAGGGGGTGAAACTCCACAGGGAGGAGGAAATCTTTAGCTGAACTCTGTAACAATTTGAACGTTGTGAGATGCCTCCTGGCCAGAACTGGGGGGAGGGCACAAATCTGGTGTGCAGACTCCATAGGCAGGGGAAGAACCAAGCCCTTTTCTTTTGCAGCTTGGAAGCAGGTAGCCTGGGGCAAATTTTCAAGCCCACCTAGTCCTCCACCTGGAAACAGACTCAGGGCTGTCAGGGAGAAGCATAGTGGGAGTGAGACCAGCTCTTCGGTTTGCATGGGAGCTGGGTGAGACCTGTGACGGCTGGCCTTCCCCCACTTCCCTGACAACCTGCATGACTCAGTAGAGGCAGCCATAAACCTCTTAGGTACACAACTCCTGTGACATGGGAATCTCACCCCCATCCCCCACAGCAGCTGCAGCAACACCCACCCAAGCAGAGTCTGAGCTCAGACATGCCTAGCCCCACCCTCACTTGATGGCCCTTTCCTATTTACCCTGGTAGCAGAAGACAAAGGGCATATAATCTTGGGAGTTTTAGGGCCCCACCCATGGCCAGTCCCACTCCATACTACCACAGCTGATGCTTTCTGGAAAGTGCTACCTCCTGGCAGGAGGCCAACCAGACAAAAATGAAGCACTAAACCACCAAAGCTAAGAATCCTCGCAGACTCCATTGCACCCCCCGCCACCTCCACTGGAACAGGCACTGGTATCCATGTTGAGAGACCCATAGACGGTTCACATCACAGGACTCTGTGCAGACACCCCCCAGTATCAGCCCGGATTCAAATAGACCTGCTGGGTGGCTAGACCCAGAATAGAGATAACAGTCACTGCAGTTAAGCTCACAGGAAGCCACATCCATAGGAAAAGGGGGATAGTACTACATCAAGGGAACATCCTGGGGGAAAAAAGATATCTGAGAAAACAGCCTTCAGTTCTAGACCTTCCCTCTGTCAGAGCCTACCCAGATGAGAATAAAACCAGCCCTGCCTGGTAATATCACAAAAACAAGGCTCTTCAACACCCCCCCAAAAAATCACACTAGTTCACCAGCAATGGATCCAAACCAATAAGAAATTTCTGATTTACCTGAGAAAGAATTCATGAGGTTAGTTATTAAGCTAATCAGGGAGGGACCAGAGAAAGGCGAAGCCCAATGCAAGGAAATCCAAAAAATGATACAAAAAGTGAAGGGAGAAATGTTCAAGGAAATAGACAGCTTAAAGAAAAAAAACAATCAAAATTCCAGGAAACTTTGGACACACTTTTAGAAATGTGAAATGCCCTGGAAAGTCTCAGAATGTAATTGAACAAGTAGAAGAAAGAAATTCAGAGCTCAAAGACAAGGCCTTTTAATTAATCCAATCCTACAAAGACAAAGAAAAACGAATAAGAAAATGTGAACAAAGCCTCCAAGAAGTCTGGCATTATGTTAAACGACAAAACCTAACAATAATATGTGTTCCTGAGGAAGAAGAGAATTCTAAAAGCTTACAAAACGTATTTGGGTGAATAATTGAGGAAAGCTTCCCTGGCCTTGCTAGAGACCTAGACATCCAAATACAAGAAGCACAAAACACCTGGAAATTTTATCACAAAAGATCAGAGCAGAACTAAATGAAATTGAAACCAAAAAAAAATACAAAAGATAAATAAAACAAAAAGCTTGTTCTTTGAAAAGATAAATAGACCATTAGCAAGCTGAACCAAGAAAAGAAGAGAGAAAAATCCAAATAACTTCACTAAGAACTGAAAGAGATATTACAACTGACATACCAAAGATCCTTCAAGGGTACTATGAACACCTTTACTCACATAAACTAAAAAACCTAGAAGAGATGGCTAAATCTCTGGAAAAATACAACCTCCCTAGCTTAAATCAGAAAGAATTAGATACCTTGGACAGACCAATAACAAGCAGCGAGATTGAAATGGTAGCTAGAAAAATTACCACCAAAAAAAAGTCCAGGACCAGACAGATTCACAGTGGAATTCTACTAGACATTCAAAGGACAATTGATACCAATTCTTTTGACACTATTCCACAAGACAGGAAAAGAAGTAACCCTCCCTAATTCATTCTATGAAACCAGCATTAATACCAAAACCAGGAAAAGACATAACCAAAAAAGAAAACTACAGCCCAATATCCATGATGAACATAGATGCAAAAATTCTCAACACAATACTAGTTAACAGAATCCAACAGCTTATCAAAAAGATAATACACCATGATCAAGTTAGTTTTATACCAGCGATGCAGGGATTGTTTAACATCCACAAATCAATAAATGTGATACACCTCATAAAGATATTTTTTTTAAATCACATAATCATCTCAATGGATGCAGAAAAAGCATTTGACAAAATCCAGCAATGTTTATGATTAAAATTCTTAGCAGAATCAGCATACAAGGGACATACCTTAATGTAATAAAACCATCTATGACAAACCCACAGCCAACACAATAGTGAATGGGGAAAAGTTGAAAACATTCCCTCTGAGAACTGGAACAAGACAAGGATGCCCACTCTCACCACTCCTCTTCAACATAGAACTGGAAGTCATAACCAGAGCAATCAGAAAAGAGAAAGGAATAAAGGGTATCCAAATCAGTAAAAAGGAAGTCAAACTCTCACTATTTGCTGATGATATGATCATTCACCTTGAAAACCCTAAAGACTTCTCAAGAAAGCTCCTAGAACTGATAAAAGAATTCAGCAAAGTTTCTGGATATAAGATTAATGTACACAAACCAGTAGCTCTTCTATACACCAAAAGCAACTAAGCAGAGAATCAAATCTAGAACTCAACCCCTATTACAATAGCTGCAAAAAATAAAAATACTTAGGAATATACATAATCAAGGGGTCAACAGACCTCTACAAGGAAAACTACAAAACACTGCTGAAAGAAACCATAGATGACACCAGGAAATGGAAACACATCCCATGCTCATGGAAGTGTAGAATCAATATTGTGAAAATGTCCATACTGCCAAAAGCAATCTACAAATTCAATGCAGTCTCCATCAAAATAGCATCATTATTCTTCACAGAATTACAAAAAAAAAAATTCTAAAATTCATATGGAACCAAAAAAGAGCCCTGATAGCCAAAGCAAGACTAAGCACAAGAATAAATCTGGAGGCATCACACAGCCTGATTTCAAACCAGTCTATAAAGCCATAGTCACCAAAACATCATGGTACTGGTATAAAAATAGGCACATAGACCAGTGGAACGGAATAGAGAACCCAGAAATAAACCCAAATACAGTCAACTGATCTTTGACAAAGCAAACAAAAACATAAAGTGGGAAAAGAACTTTTTTCAGCAAATCATGCTGGGATTATAGGCTAGCCACATATAGGAGAATGAAACTGGATTCTCATCTCCCATCTTATACAAAATCAACTTGAGATGGATTAAGGTCTTAAACCTAAGACCTGAAACTATAAAAATTCTAAAAGATAACATTGGAAAACCCCTTCTAGACATTGGTTTAGGCAAGGATGTCATGACCAGCAGCCCAAAAGCACATGCGATAAAAACAAAGCTAAATAGCTGGGACCTAATTAAACTAAAAAGCTTCTTCACGACAAAAGGAACAGTCAGCAGAGTAAACAGATAACCCACAGTGTGGGAGAAAATCTTCACAATCTGTACATCTGACAAAGGACTAATATCCAGAATCTACAATGAACTCAAACAAATCAGTAAGAAACAAACAATCCAATCAAAAAGTGGGCTAAGGAAATGAACAAACAATTATCAAAAGAAGATATACATATGGCCAACAAACACATGAAAAAATGCTCAACATTACTAATGACCAGGGAAATGCAAGTCAAAACTACAATGCAATACCACCTTAGTCCTGCAAGAATGATCATAATCAAAAAATAAAAAAACAGTAGATGCTAGTGAATGTGAACAGAGAACAGTTCTACGCTGCTGGTGGGAATGCAAACAAATACAGCCACTATGAAAAAGAGTGTGAAGATTCCTTAAAGAACTAAAAGTAGAACTACCAATTGACCCAGCAATTCCGCTACTGGGTATTTACTCAGAGGAAATGAAGTTATTAATCATGAAAGATACTTGCACATGTATGTTTATAGCAGCACAATTCACAATTGCAGAACTGTGGAACTAACCCAGATGCCCATCAGTCAACAAATGGATAAAGAAACTATGGTACATATGCACAATGGAACACTATGCAGCCATAAAAAGGAATGATTTAACAGCATTTGCAGCAACCTGGATGAGATTGGAGACTATTATTCTAAGTAAAGTAACTCAGGAAAGGAAAACCAAACATTGTATGTCCTCACTGATATTTGGGAGCTAAACTGTGAGGACACAAAGGCATAAGAATGATACGATGGACTTTGGGGACTGGGCAAGGGAAGAGTGGGAGGTAGCCAGGGATAAAAGATTACAAATATGGTGCAGTGCATACTGCTTGGGTGATGGGTGCAACAGAATCTCACAAATCACCGCTAAGGAACTCACTCATGTAACCAAAGACCACCTGTACTCCAATAATTTATGGAAAAAAATTAATGCACAAAAACAGTGCTGTACAGTGTGACCAAGCTGAGAATCAAATCAAGAACTCAACCCCTTTTACAATAGCTGCAACAACAACAACAAAAACTTAGGAATGCAGTTAACCAAGGAGGTGAAAGACCTCTACAATAAAAACTACAAAACACTACTGAAAGGAAACGTAGATGACACAAACAAACGGAAACACATCCCATGCTCATGATGGGTAGAATCAATGTTGTGACAATGACCATACTGCCAAAAGCAGTCTACAAATTCAATGCATTTCCCTTTACAATGCTGCCACCATTTTTCACAGAATTAGAAAAAAAAGTTCTAAAATTCATATGAAACCAAAAAAGAGCCTGCCTAGCCAAAGCAAGACCAAGCAAAATGAACAAATCTAGAGGCATTACATTACCCGACTTCAAACGATACTTTAAGGCCATACTCTCCAAAACAAAATCATACTGGTACAAAACTAGGCATATAGATGAATGGAACAGAATAGAGAACCCAGAAATAAAGGCAAATACTTACAGTCAACTGATCTTTGACAAAGCAAAGGAAAACATAAAGTGGGGAAAGGACACCATATTCAACAAATGGTACTGGGATAATTGGCAAGCCACATATAGAAGAATGAAACTGGATCCTCATCTGTAACCCTATACAAAAATCAAGTCAAGATGGATCAAATCAAATACTTAAATCTAAAGCCTGAAACCATAAAATTTCTAGATGGTACATTGCAAAAACCCTTCTAGATATTAGCTTAGGCAAAGACTTCATGACCTAGAACCCAAAAGCAAATGCAACAAAAACAGACCTAAATAGATGGGACTTAACTAAAAAGCTTCTGCACAGCAAAAGAAATAATCAACAGAGTAAAAGATATCCCACAGAGAGGGGAAAATCTTTACAATCTACATCTGACAAATGACAGAATCTACAAGGAACTCAAACAAATTAGCAAGAACAAAACAAACAATTCCATTAAGAAGTAGGCTAAGGAATGAATAGAAAACTTTCAAAAGAAGATATACATATGGCCAAAAAACATATTTAAAAAATGTTCAACAGCACTCGTGATCAGGGAAATGCAAATCAAAACCACAATGCAATACTACCTCATTCCTGCAAGAATAGCCATAATCAAAAAATCAAAACATAATAAATGTTGGCATGGATGTGGTAAAATGGGAACACGTTTACACTGTTGGTGGGAATCTAAACTAGTATAACCACTATGGAAAACAGTGTGGAGATTCCTTAAAGAACTAAAAGTAGATCTACTATTTGAAACAGCAATCCCACTATTGGGTCTCTATCCAGAGGAAAAGAAGTAATTGTACAAAAAAGATATCTGCACACAAATGTTTATAGCAGAAGAATTTGTAATTGCAAAAATATGGAACTGGCCAGATGCCTGTTGATTATCCATCAATGAGTGGATAAAGAAACTGTGATATATGGAATACTACTCAGCTGTAAAAAGGAATTAAAAAATGGCATTCACAGCAACATGGGTGGAATTGGAGACCATTATTCTAAGTGAAGTAACTCAGAAATGGAAAACCAAACATTATATGCTCTCATAAGTGGGGGAGGATGTAAAGGCATAAGAATGATACAATGAACTTTGGGGACTCAGGGTAAAGGGTGGGAGTGGGGAGAGGGATAAAGTCTAAACATTTGGTGATGGATGCACCAAAATCTCAGAAATAACCACTAAAGAAATTATTCATGCAACTAAATACCACCTGTTCATTAAACACTAATAGAAATTTCAAAAATAGCATTAACAATATAAAAATAAGTTTACTGTTTTAAAATCAAATGAAATTAATCTGTAAAGAGATGATGACTTACCATCACAAAACATACAGAAATAGTTATTTTACAGAAGTTAATAATTCTGTATTTTATTAATATACAGAAATACTTATTACAATGAGTCTATTGCAATAAATGTTTTCTTTCCCAAAGGTAGTTTCACTGAAAGGGAGACATTCACTTGTATGAATATTGTGTATCTTGCTTAAAATAAGTGTTATGACTGTGTAGTTATACCATTTACATTCCCTTTCAAGACAGAAAAACTGTATACATACACAAAATAGTTAAATAATATTAACCTAAGACCAAATGACAAATTTACAGGAAGGTGAGCAAAATTTTGGAAACAGACATAATTGTGGAATGGCATCCTCAAGGAAAATTTATAGAATAGGTAGAATTTGTATCTTGCAGGCATACAAATTTAGGAGAAAAAAATCACAATCAAAACCATTGAAGTAAAGGAGACAGCTTTTGCAGTTAGAGCAGACACTTTGGATGGAAATACAATTTGGAAGTGCAACTCAGAACAGAATTAAGGACCACATTGTCTGATGTTCCTTAATGCCAAGGTAGAAGTTTTGAGACTTTATATTTTAGGCAGAGGAAAAATTAAATTGAGGAGAGTTGGAATATCATGAAGAAAGCAACTTGGAAGAAATTGGTCAAACAATGACATAAAGGATAGAATTTAGGCAGAAGAGTCTAAAGAAAAGATGATTTTTTTTTTTTCTGATAAACATACCACTGACACATAATTGATAATTAAAGCTAATAGTTTCTTATAGGGAATATCTGATCTGTAGCACTTTAAAAATTTATTCTCAATGACTGGCTCTCTAGCACTCAGTGTATAACTGGAATGCCTCTTCTAAAATCAGTTATTAAGCGACACAACTTATTTTTTTAAGATTATACAAGCCATAAATATGGTCAATCACTGCCTCAGATAATACATATTTGATTTTAATACAGTATAACACTATAATGTACTATAGTCAAATGTATGTGACACTGAAAAAACCACATTAGTTCTCTCTACAGTTAGCATAAGCAATAACCAATCACCTCTTAATAGTGCTACTTTTTGTGGCAAATTATACATAGTAAGGATTTTTTTTTTACTTTAACTATTTTAAGTGTACAGTTTAGTGACATATTCACACTGTTTTGCAAATATCACTACCAACCATCTCTACGACATTTTTCATGTGCTCAGACTGAAACTCTATATTTATTAAACAATAACTCTATATTTTTACCTCTCCACAGCCACTGGTAACCACTATTCTACTTTTTGTTTCTATGAATTTGACTATTCTAGTTACCTCATAAAGGTGGAATCATAAATAGTTATTATTTTATGATTGTCATATCTCATTTAGCATAATTCTTCAAGTTTTATCTATGTAATAACATGTCAGAATTTCATTTCCTTTTTAAGGCTGAATATTATTATTATAGTAGTTCTTTACATATTCTGGAAATTAGTTACTCATCATATGTATGATTTCCAGATAGTCTCTCCTGTTTCATGGATTTCCTGGTCACTGTGTTGATAATGTCTTTTGATGCACAAGTATTTTTAATTTTGACGAATTTCAATTTATATTGTTTTTCTTGTTGACTATTCTTTTGGTGTTTTATCCAAGAAGTAATTGTCAAATACAAGTTAATCAAGCTTTTTATTTATATTTTATACCTAGAATTTTATAACTGTACCTCTTACCTTCAGGCCTTTGACTCATTAATTTATTTGTTCTTTATTGAGTAAAGGTTCCACTTTATTCTTTTGCATGTGGATATCCAGTTTTCCTATTAACATGTGTTGAAAAGACTCTCCCTTCCCCATTCAGTGGCCTCAGCACCATTGTCAAAATTTTTTTCACCATATATGTAAGAGTTTATTTCTGGGCTCTGTACTTGTTCCATTGTTCTTTATGTCTGTCTTTATGCCCGTACCTCACTGTGTTGATTAGTGTAGCTGGTATAGTAAGCTTCTTAATCAGGGAGGCAGTAAACCTCCAACTTTGTTCATTTTCTAGATTGTTTTTGCTACTTTGGGTCTCTTGAGATTCTATATGGAGTTAGGATGAATTTTTCTATTTCTGCCAAAAATGTCATTGGAGTTTTTATAGAAATTGCATTGAATCTGTAGATCACATTGTGTATTGATTTATTTATTATTTTTTTTAATGACAGAGTCTCCCTCTGTCACTGAGGCTGGAATGCAGTGGTGCCATCATGATTCACTGCATGTTCCCCAAGTTCATGTAATCCTCCTAACTCAGCCTCCTTAGTAGGTGAGACTACAGGCATGTGCCACCACACCCGGCAAAATTTTTTTTAATTTTGTAGGCACAAGGTTTTGCCATGTTGCCCCGGCTTATCTCAAATGCCTGGGCTCAAGCAATCTGACTGCCTCAGCCTCCCAAAGTGCTAGGATTGCAGGTGTGAGCCACCACACCCAACCGAGTGTATTGATATCTTAAGAATATTAAGGTTTCCGTTCCATAAGCAAAAGCTATCTTTCCGTTTATTGATGTCTTTCTTAATTTCTTCCTTTCCAATTTGCATGACTTGGCNAAAAAAAAAACAACAACAACAATTTGCATGGCTTTTGTTTCTCTTTTTAGCCTAATTGCTCTGGTTTAAAATTTCTAATTGTCGAATAAAGTGGTAGAAGTGGGCACCTTTCCTTGTTCTTGTTCTTACAGGAAATACTTACATTAAGTGTGATAGTAGCTCTTGGTTTTTCATATACTACCTTCATTAGGGTGAGGTAGTTTTCTTTTATTCTTAGTTTGGTGAGGGTTTTTTAAAGTTTTGGGCTATACAATTAAGTCTTCAATCCATTGTATTAGTCTGTATTAATGCTGCTGATAAAGACATACCTGAGACTGGGAAGAGAAAGATGTTTAATGGACTCACAGTTCCACGTGGCTGGGGAGGCTTCACAATCGTCGTGGAAACCAAAAGACACTTCTTACATGGTGGCAGCAAGAGAGAAACAGAGAGCCAAGCAAAATAGGTTTCCCCTTATAAAACCATCAGATCGCATGAGACATATTCACTACCAAGAGAACAGTATGGGAGAAAATGCACTGCACATTTGTTCACAGATGTGTTAACTCTAAGCTGGGTTTTCACTATTTTAGACTATTTATGTTCCTGTCTGTAATTTTTCAAGACAGATTATTGCACATTCACCTGTTACAACTACAGACTGTCACTTTTCATATGAATTATAGCACGTTGGAAATTAGCAAAATGGCTTTTGCAAATAATATCTTAGGTGAGGCAGGCAGGGCAGGCCCCCATGATTCAATTATCTCCCACTGGGTTCCTCCCACAACATGTAGGAATCATAGAAGCTACAATTCAAGATGAGATTTGGGTGGGGACACAGCCAAACCATATCATTCTACTCCTGACCACTCCCAAATCTCATGTCCTCACATTTCAAAACCAATCATGCCTTCCCAACAGTCTCCCAAATTCTTAACTCATTTCAACATTAACTCAAAAGTCCACAGTTCAAAATCTCATCCAAGACAAGGCAAGTCCCTTCCGCCTGTGAGCCTGTAAAATCAAAAGCAAGTTAGTTATTTTCTAGATACAATGGTGGTACAGGCATTGAGTAAATACATCCATTATAAATGGGAAAAAATGACCAAAGCAAAGGGGCTACAGGCCCCATGCAAGTCCAAAATTCAGCAGGGCAGTCAAATCTTAAAGCTCTGTAATGATCACTTTTGACACCATGTTTCTCATCCATGTCACACTGATGCAAGAGGTGAGTTCCATGATCTTGGGCAGCTCTGGACCTGTGGCTTTGCAGGGTACAGCCTCCCTCCCAGGTGCTTTCACAGACTGGCACTGAGTGTCTGAAGCTTTTCCAGGCACACAGTNAGTCCCTTCCGCCTGTGAGCCTGTAAAATCAAAAGCAAGTTAGTTATTTTCTAGATACAATGGTGGTACAGGCATTGAGTAAATACATCCATTATAAATGGGAAAAAATGACCAAAGCAAAGGGGCTACAGGCCCCATGCAAGTCCAAAATTCAGCAGGGCAGTCAAATCTTAAAGCTCTGTAATGATCACTTTTGACACCATGTTTCTCATCCATGTCACACTGATGCAAGAGGTGAGTTCCATGATCTTGGGCAGCTCTGGACCTGTGGCTTTGCAGGGTACAGCCTCCCTCCCAGGTGCTTTCACAGACTGGCACTGAGTGTCTGAAGCTTTTCCAGGCACACAGTGTCAGTGGATTTACCATTCGAGGACCTGAAGGACAGTGGCCCTCTTCTCACAGCTCCACTAGGTGATGCTCCAGAAGGGAATCTGTGTGGGGGCTCTGATCCCACATTTCCCTTCTGCACTGCCCTAGCAGAGGTTCTCCTTGAGGGCCCTATGCCTGCAACAAACTTCTGCCTGGGCATCCAGTCATTTCCACACATTCTCTGAAATCTAGGCAAAGGTTTCCAAACCCCAATTATTGACTTATGTGCACTCACAGGCTCAACACCACATGGAAGCTGCCAAGGCTTGGGGCTTGCACCCTCCAAAGCCACAGCCAGAGTTCTACATTTGCTCCTTTTAGCCACAGCTGGAGCAGCTGTAAATGCAGGCCACCAAGTCCCTAGGCTGCACACAGCATGGGGAAAACATATTCCCCCCTAGGCCTCCAGGCCTGTGATGAGATGGGCTGCCATGAAGATCCCTGACATGTCCTAGAGACATTTTCCCTATTGTCTTGGCAGTTAACATTGAGCTCCTCATTACTTAAGCAAATTTCTGCAGGGGGCTTGAATTTCTCAGAAAAAGGGATTTTCTTTTCTATCACATTGTCAGGCTGAAAATTATCTGAACTTTTATGCTCTGCTTCCCTTATAAAATTGAATGTCTTTAACAGCACCTCTTGAATGCTTTGTTGCTTAGAAATTTCTTCTACCAGATACCCTAAATAGTCTCTCTCAAGTTTAAAGTTCCACAAATTTCTAGGACAGGGGCAAAATGCTGCCAGTCTCTTTGCTAGAACATAACAAGAGTCACCTTTGCTCCAATTCCCTGCAAGTTCCTCATTTCCATCTGAGACCACCTCAGCCTAGACTTTATTGTCCACATTACTATCAGCATTTTGGGCAAAGCCATTCAACAAGTCTCAAGACTCTAGGAAGTTCCAAACTTTTCCACATTTTCCTCTCTTCTTCTGAGTCCTCCAAACTGTTCCAACCTCTGCCTGTTACCCAGTTCCAAAGTCACTTCCACATTTTCAGATATCTTCAGCAGTGCCCCACTCTACTGGTACCAATTTACTGTATTAGTCCATTTTCACACTGCTGATAAAGACATACCCAAGACTGGGAAGAAAAAGAGGTTTAATGGACTCGTAGTTCCACGTGGCTGGTGAGGCCATGTCAGGAGCTGAAAGGCACTTTTTACATGGTGGTGGCAAGAGAGAATCAGAGAGCCAAGCAAAATGAGTTTCCCCCCTTATAAAACCATCAGATCTTGAGAGACTTACTCACTATCATGAGAACAGTATGGGAAAAACCGCCCCCATGATTCAATTATCTCCTACTGGGTCTTTCCCACAACACATGGGAATCATGGGAGCTACAATTCAAGATGAGATTTGGGTGTGGACATAGCCAAACCATGTCATCCTTTTAAGTTAATTTTGTATGAGGTGTAAGGAAGGGTCCAGTTTCAACTTTCTGCATATGGCCAGCCAGTTCTTCCAGCACCATTTATCAAATAGGGAATCTTTTCTCCATTGCTTGTTTTTGTCGGCTTTGTCAACACTTCTCAAAAGAATACATACATGAGACCAACAAACATGAAAAAAAGTTCAACATCACTTATCATTAAATGCAAATCAAAACCACAATGAGATACCATCGCATGCCTATCATAATGGCAATTATTAGAAAGTCAAGAAACAATAGATGCTGGTGAGGTTCTGAAGAAATAGGAATGCTTTTACACTGTTGGTGGGAATGTAAATTAGTTCAGCCATTGTGGAAGACAGTGTGACTATTCCTCAAACATTTAGAACCAGAAATATCATTTGACCCAGCAATCTCATTACTGGGTATATACCCAAAGACATATAAGTCATTTTATTATAAAGATACTCATATGCATATGTTCATTGCAGCACTACTCATAATAGCAAAGACATATAATTAACCCAAATGCCCACCAACGATAGATTGAATAAAGAAAATGTGGTACATATACACCATGGGATAGTATGCAGCTATAAAAAGGAATGAAATCATATCCTTCGTATGGCCATGTATAAAGCCGGAAGCCATTATCTTCAGCAAACTAATGCAGGAGCAGAAAATTAAACACCTCATGTTCTCACTTATAAGTGGGAGCTGAACAATGAGAACACATGGACACAGGATGGGGAACAACAAACACTGGGGCTTGTCAGGGGAGTGTGGGGGTCAGGGAGTCCATAAGGAAGAATAGCTAATGCATGCTGGGTGTAATACCTAGGTGATGGATTGATAGGTGCAGTAAACCACCGTGGCACACCTTTACCTATGTAACAAACTTGCACATTCTGCACATGTACCTTGGAAATTAATAAAATAAAATAAAATAAAATTTAAAAAAACTAGATAGTATAAGTACAGTTTTGCTACATGGACCTATTGCAAAGTGGAGAAGTCTGGGCTTTTTGTGTAGCCATTATCTGAATAGTGTATATTCAGCCAATTAAGTAATTTTTCATTTCTCACTACCCTCCACCTGCCTCACTGTTCTGTCTCCAGTGTCTACTCCTCCACTTCCTATATCATGTGTATGCATTATTTGGGTCCCACTTATAACTGAGAACATGTGATATTTCACTTCCTGTTTCTGAGTTATTTTGTTTAAGACATGATTGTTTAAAACACGATTTTTTTATGGCTGAGTAGTATTCCATGGTGTATGTATATATGTGTGTATGTGTGTGTGTGTGTGTGTTTGTGTGTATAATATTTTAATCCAATCATCCATTGATGGACATTTAGGTTGATTTCATATATTTGCTATTGTGAATAGTGCTGCACGAAACCTATGAATGCAGGTATCTTTTGGTATAATGATGTATCTTCCTTCAGGTAGATACGCAGTAGTGGGATTGCTGCACCAAATGGTAGATCTATTTTTAGCTCTTTGAGAAAGCTGCATACTGATTGCCATAAAGATTGTACTTACTTACATTCCCACTAACAGTGTGTAAGTGTTCCCTTTTCTCTGCATCTTTGCCAACGTCTGTTATTATTTGACTTTTATTAATAGCCATTTTACTGGTGTAAAATGGAGTCTCATGGTGGTTTTAATTCACATTTTCTCATAATTAGTAATGTTGAACATTTTGCATATGCTTTTGGCCATTTATATGTCATTTTAAAAAATTATCTCTTCATATTACTTGACCACTTTTAATGGGGTTATTTGAGTTTTTCTTGTTATGACTGAGATGTTTGAGTTCCTTGTAAATTCCAGATATTAGCCCATTTGCCAGATATATACTTTGCAAATATTTTGTCCCATTCTGAAGATTCTTTGTTCACTCTATTGATTCTTTCCATGGCCATGCAGAAGTTTTTTACTTAAGTCCCATTTGTATATTTTTGCTTTTGTTGCCTGTGCTTCTGAGGTCTTAGTCAGGAATTTTTTGCCAAGGCTATTTTCCTGTGTTTCTTTGTTGATTTTCTGCCTCAATAATTTGCCTAGTGCTGTCAGTGGGATGTTGAAGTCCCCCACTATTATTGCATTGCTGCCTAGCTCTTTTCTTAAGTCAAGTAATATTCGTTTTATAAATCTGGGTGCCCCAGTGTTTGGTGCATATACATTTAGGATTGTTATAACTTTTTGTTGAATTGATTTCTTCATGGTTATATAATGGCATTCCTTGTCTTTTTAAACTGTTGTTTATTTAAAGTTTGCTTGATCAAGGCTGGGCACGGTGGCTCAAGCCTGTAATCCCAGCACTTTGGGAGGCCGAGACGGGCAGATCACGAGGTCAGGAGATCGAGACCATCCTGGCTAACATGGTGAAACCCCGTCTCTACTAAAAAAATACAAAAAACTAGCCGGGCG
>NW_016817461.1:16858-22274 GCF_001698545.2 Rhinopithecus bieti | reverse complement strand
TTTATAGATTTTTCCTTAAGTGCCTTGAAAATAAAATCCCAATCTCTTCTGGCTTGTAAGGTTTCTGCTGAGAAGTCCACTGTTAGTCTGATGGGGTTTCCTTTATAGGTTACTATATGCTTTTCTTTTGCTGATTTTAGGATTTTTTTTCCTTCATATTGAATTTAGACTGTCTGATGACTATATGTCTTGGTGAGATTCTTCTTACAATGTTTCTCTGGAGTTTTTTGAGTTTCTTGCATTGAGATACCTAGATCTCTTGCCAGACTAGGGAAGTTTTCCTTAATTATTTTCTCAAATAGTTTCCCAGATTTTGGGTTTTTTTCTTTGTCCCCAGGAATACTTATAATTTGTAAGTTGGGACATTTTACATAGTCCCATACTTACCAAAAGCTTAGCTCACTTTTTAATTCTATTTTTTTGTTTTGTTTTTATCTGACTGGATAAATTAAAAAGTACTGTCTTCAAGCTCTGAGATTCTTTCTTCTGCTTAGTCTAGTCTATCATTGAAGATTTCATCTGTATTTTGTAATGCCTGCAATGAATTTTCCTTTTCAGAAGTTTCTTTTTTTAAAAAATCTATCTCTTTGGCAAATTTATCATTCATATTCTGGATTGATTTTCTGATTTCTTTGTATTGGTTTTCAGTTTTCTCTTGATTCCTGTTGAGCTTCTTTAAAATCAATATTTAGAATTCTTTTTCTGAAATTTCATGTATTTCCTTTTGCTTAGGAACTACTGCTAAAGAGTTAGTGCAATGCTTTGTGGTGGTGATCATAACACCCTGTTCTTTTATACTTCCAGAACTGTTCCATTGGTTCCTTATCATTTGAAAATAAAAATATCACATCTTCTTATTTTTAAATTTACTTTTATTTGGACAGGACTTTTTTCCCCTTAAGATGTGAATATAACCTATTTTGAATAAGATCATTAGGCTTTGAGTCTGAGTGTTTTCAGTGGCAAAGACTCGAGGAATTTTTTTCATTATAGGTAGCCTTAGTGTGATTTTCTCAAGTGCCAGTTGTCATAGCAATGTTCTAGGGGTGTGAGTAGGCTCACTGCCTCCTTTGGAGCTGGGGTAGCAGAGGTCTCCATAAGCTTATCTGCATTAGTGTCAATGGATTTTGTATTGGATTGTGCAGTTTAACCTACAGGCCAGTACGTGGCACTTGAAGGAGGTAAGAGCCAGTGGTGGTGGTGGTGGTAGCAGATAGGTTTTTGCTTTGTATTTCCTTATCAGGAGAAGGCCTCTGGTGCCTCAGGCAGTGGGCTGGTCTGTGGAATACCCAGTGGCCTGGGCTTTATCCTCAGCACCATGAGGAGGGTGAAGTTGAGCAGAGCTGGACCAGGTGGGGTCACCCTCAGGTATCCCAGTGGTGGACACAAGCACTAACCCTGACAGAGATAGTGGAGGAGTGATGTAGGCGCTCTATAATTTCCTTGGTTATAAACAGCCTTAGTGTGGTGACTTGCTCAAATGCCAGTTGTAGTATTAATGTACAAGGCAGGTGAGCAGGCTCAGGGCCTCCTAAGCAGCTAGGGTGGTGTGGGTGATGATGGTAGCAGAGGTTGCACAAAGCACATTTTCTTCCGGAGAACTGTGCAGTTATGTCAGCAGTTGTAATGGGCTGTGCAGGTTGACCTGTGGCCAGCTGAAGGCACTTGCAGGTGACAGGCAGCTGGGATGGTGGTAGTAAGGTCTATGCTTGATCTTTACCAGCAAGGAGAAGTAGTCTACTGTCCCAGGGAATGTGCTGGGCTGTGGAACTCCCAGGGGTTCTGATCCCACGCTTTGCCTATGAGGTGGGTAATGGGGTAAAATTTTGATGGGGCTGCATCAGGCATGCCCTTACTCAGGCTCCCCAATAGCAGGTGCAAGTGCTAGCCCTGATGGGTGATAAAAAGCAGTTCTCAGGACACTGGGGCAATATTAAAAGGAGTGGAGAAACCTCTGTCATTCCAAAGAGCCAGCATGGGAAATGAGGAGTGGCTTGGGCTCCAAAATTTAGCAGTTGGCAGTGATACCTGCCTTGCTTCCTGGGTCACTACCCTGCAGAGCTCCCTCCTGAAGCCTACTACTGGCAACAAGCTGAAACAAATAGCTAAGTTACAAGCAGAACATCTCAGATTGCAAAACTGTCCCAGGCTGAAGACTTTCCTGGCTGGGACAAAAACTGGGGCTCCCACATGATACCCTTCCTAGTCTGGTCTTGCAAAGGGGAGGTCACCCACCTCCTGCATGCACACTTTAATCCCATACCACTCTCTCTTCTCAGTTCTGGCGATGGGGACTCCTCTCCTCTTTGAGACTAGATCACAAATCTCAGTCTGGAGACTTGCCCAGCTAGTGACTGCTGCCCATTTGGCTTACAGATTTCAAGAGACTCCTATAGTTAGGATATTTATTGGCCACCTTCTATTGGAGCTAGCGTCTGGAATGCATGCAACACACTTCCTGCTGTTACCCCTTCTCAAGGTCTCCCCACTGCTCCCAACATCAGATCCAGCGATTGGTAGGGTCAAGGAGTTCCCGCTTGGCCTACATTACCTACCTCCCCAGTGGGAATGTGTATTGTGGAAACCCTTTCTCCCCATCTCATGCACTGGGGACTCACTCTCAATTTTCCACTCAACCCACAGCCCAGGCTGCTGCCACCAAATTCATCAGAGTATCTGGAGTTTCTTTTGCTTTTATTTTAATCACCTGTGTTTAAATAAGGATAAAAGTTTACAGTGTGAATCTCTACACACTATTTTGCTATTTCCTCGTGAGTGAGGCATGCCAGCAAAGCCCCTAATTTGCCCTCTTTAAAAAAAAAAAAAAAATGCCTCTGTCTTCTAAGGTTTTTTTGAGAAATTTATTAGTTATCTCATTGAGGATTCCTTTTATGTGTCAAGTTGCTTTACTCTTGTTGCTTACAATATTGTCTCTTTATCTCTGACTTTTAAGAGTTTATAATGTGTCTTGATATGGTTTTTCAGCTATTATTTTTTCAAATATTCTTTCTGCTCTTTTCTCTCTTTTCTTCTGAGATTTTGAAATGCATATGTTTGTCCACTGGATGTTAGCCCATAAGTCCCTCACGTTCTATTCATTTTTTTTATTCTTTTTGCTTCTCAGACACAATAATTTTAAATGACCTATCTTTAAGTTCACTCATTCTTCTTCTGTTTCTTGAGTCTCCCATTGAATCCCTCTACTGAATTTTAAATTGTCATTTTATTTTCAGTTCAAGAATTTTACGTTTCTTTATTATAATTTTTTTTTTTTTTACTTATTTACATTATTTCTGTTTTTATCTTGGCTTTAGCATAAGACAGCTATGTTATTGTCTTGTAAGTCATATCTTTATATTTCTACAGGAAGAGTATCTGGAGATTTAATTTGTTATTTTAAAATTGACTTTGTTTTATTTTTTTTCTGTTTCTTTATATGCCTTTTGATCTTTTGCTGAAAACTGGGTTTTTGAAAAAACAGGCACCTTCCCTGTCTTTGAAGACTGGCTTCATCCATTAGACCATCACGCATTAGCAGGTCATGTTCTGTGCCTGGGATCACGTCAGCATAAAGGCTTGATGTATTCTTGGGCATTTCTAGGGATGCGTGCTTTCTGGATGTGTGAGTGTGTGTGTGCGCGCGCATGCGTGCATTTGATTCCCCAAATACATGGCCCAAATTCACGGCCCAAATCATGTTTCCTTTTAGAAAAACCCAAAGAATACAGTAGACTTAAACGGTGTTTAAACAACACTGCAGGACATTTTTTTTAAAAAGGACAGATTCCACATTGATGTCTTCTGTAGACCACAAAAAGTCATAGACAGCACACAACTCATAAAAGTTAGTGTACAAGCCTGACTACTGGAGAATGTACACATATATTTTAAAAATCCATAATTGTATTCAACAAAGGTAAGTGCAGTTTTTATTTTAAGTGATGATACTTAGGTATTGAATTCTATTCTTATGCCTGTAAAAGTATTTACGGTTCTACACCTAAAAGCCATATAACTATAACTTCTTTATAAAACTCTTGATAGTTGGCAAGACTAAATCATATATAACATAAACATATAGTATCTGGAATTATTATATTTGGGAAAAAAGTCTTGATCAAAAGTGCTAATGAATTTGTATAAAAATAATTATGGTATCTTAAGATTTCATTGACACTTCAAACTACATTGGAGCCGGGCACGGTGCCTCACACCTGTAATCCCAACACTCTGGGAGGCTGAGGTGGGTGGATCACTTGAGGCCAGGAGATTGAGACCAGCCTAGCCAACATGAAGAAACCCTATCTCTTAAAAAAATACAAAAATTAGTTGGGCATGGACGCGCATGCCTGTAATCCCAGATACTGGGGAGGCTGAGGCATGAGAATCATTTGAGCCTGGGAGGCAGAGGTTATGGTGAGCTGAGATCATTGCGCAACTGCACTTCAGCCTGGGCAACAGAATGAGACTCTGTCTTTAAAAAATAAACAAACAAACAAACAAACAAACAAAAAACTGCATTGGAGTGCTAAACTCATGGGAGGGAGAGGTCAAGGAGAAAGATCGATATGGAAAACCCATGTTGTTTTTTACAGAAATATTAAAAGTTGCCTAAAGGATTTTAACCAAAATAACACAGAACTGTACAAAGATACCTAGTAAATAAGAAGCTGTGAAGGTTTGTTGCTATGAAAACCGCATCTGACTTCACAAAAATTGTATCTGTCAAGAAGTAAATCATGTAAATATGTAATCAGAGATACAAATAATTCTCTGTCTTATAATGGCAATTTTCTTGTAATAAATCCTAGCAAGACTGTTTTCATTTATTACAGTCTGTGCTTTCTTGTTTCTATTGCAGTTTGGAAGCTTTTTGTTGAGGCTTAGTGGTAAAACTTGTGTTGCATTAACTTGGCTTCCTGTATCTAAATGTATGCAACTATGTAAGTTGATTTTATGACAAAAAAGTATACCTCTCATAACAAAAAAATGTGGAATATACGACTATTTTAATTAATCATTTTTCTTCCCATTATTATAACGCCAGCACTTTCTTAGCTTTACTCTGTGAACTCTTGAAATTGTGGAAGTCTGTGTTAAAACTTGAAAAAAAAACAAATTGGGCTGCATATTTTAGCACCATAGAGTGTTCACAGTAGAACTAGCCTTATTATGGTTTAAAATGTCTGTATCAATTTAAATAAACCACTAAAAATATAAATTTAATTTATATTATCTGATATAATCTGTGGCACAGACTACACAATTGCAGACTTACATGCATATCCTATAAGTAAATGTTCAACCTCATTTTCTGACATAATTACACTCCCAAATTTACTGATTTTTAAAATTCTCATACTCTTTTTTAAAAAGAGAAAAATGAGAACTTTACACATACGAAACAAATGCTTAG
>NW_016817461.1:11563-15108 GCF_001698545.2 Rhinopithecus bieti | reverse complement strand
TTTGGCATACCCAATTAGTTATGATAATAATTTAAATTAAAGTTTTCTAAAACCATCACATTGGTTGGGTTAGGGATCACTATTGCTATAATGTTAATGAGAAAATTGAGGCATATAAATCAAGTAAATGATTCCTAGTTACTCTAAGTGGGAAAATAAGACCATGACTCATTCTCTTGACTTCAGGCTCAATTTCATTTCCATTAGAATATATATACCTACATTCAAAGTAAGGGGAGACAGAAAAGCAAAAGAGAAACAAGGAAAAGAAGTAATGCTATTTTAATCTGAATATGCGGTGACTACTTTTGTCTTTAATAACTGCTCCTGTGTATCTTTA
Organism: Rhinopithecus bieti; assembly: GCF_001698545.2. Classification (NCBI taxonomy): domain Eukaryota; kingdom Metazoa; phylum Chordata; class Mammalia; order Primates; family Cercopithecidae; genus Rhinopithecus; species Rhinopithecus bieti. The sequence goes on along the minus strand of NW_016817461.1, from coordinate 14,768 downwards.
CAGATGATAACCATATTACCAATTAATTTTTCTTCGGAAACTTCAACATTCCCCAAACTCCTCTTCTTAATCAAGCAGTATCCAGATAATAATGTTAACCAGATTTTGAGCATTAGTTACCATGCCCATGCAGAAAAGTCTTGGGTCTTTGGATGCAAATTTATGAGCAAATCCTCCTATGAGTTTTGGTTCATGATTCATCTGTGTGTGTACCCTGACTGTCAGCTGAGTGAAGCATCAATTAACAATAGCTATTGTTTTGAAGATTTGGCTCAGCCAGAGCATGCAGCTATGAATTTTCTGATTCTGGCTTTTACCATAACATCTGAATTTAAAGTGATATGCTACATGACACTCGATGATATAGAATTTAAGTTGTCTGAGTTATTGCTGATTTCAGATAGTATTTTTAAAATTCTAGACATGATACCGATTTCAGATGGAAGCTGAAATCATGATTTAGAATATCATTAAAGAGATACAAACAGTGGTTAGAGGGAGTAATACAAATGTATCAGTGGAAGGTGATAAATGAAAATCTCCTTTGTAAAATAAATATATTTCATTAGACTTTTACAAATAGGCCAATATAAAGTCAGGGAGCATTTTTGTGTATAATTATATGAGTTTGCTTCATTGTTCAACTTTTAGACTTTAGTGTTATGTATTTTTAAAAATAAGCTTCAAAGGTTAAGAATTTCTAGAAAATATGTTAATTAATATTACTTACTGTATTATTTTTCATTTTGCTTACTAAAGAGGTTTGGGGATAAGGAGTTAACTTCAGATTAAAATAGAAAACAATAAACCTTAACTCCACTGAAGATAAATAAGAACTCTCAGCAGGGAAAAACACAGGATAAGTCTATAACCATTCTATCCGCAAATAGTATTAAAACCAAAATAGTACATTTCATACAGCAAAAATAGAAAGGCAATTATATTCAGGTTTACTTTAAAATGAGTTCTCATATAAAATAGGCATCTTATGTATAACTTTGACAAATAAATAATAAAAGGAAACCAAAGCTCTTCAATCAGACTACCAAATGAGAGGAGACATTTTTTATATCATGCCAGGATCACAATTTGTGAAATTTCCTCAAAGTTTATGTGAGTACTTATTAATGAAGTGCATGGTAGTTTGGAAAGGGAAACTTGTTCAATATGCTTTGAGAGACACCTAGTGGCTGAAGGTAATTTTGTCATGTACGTATCCTTAATATTATCCAATCTACACTTAATATTTGTATCAAGTGTTTTTAATCCTGTGTTTCAGGTAGGTATGCATTTTGAGAATGTCTATTATTTTCAATTGTAACTCTATTGGACTTTTCCTCCCAATTGTCTTTCTAAATCCTTTAAGGTATGATCCAAAAAGTGACTCATGGTCAACTGTGGCACCTCTGAGTGTTCCTCGAGATGCTGTTGCTGTGTGCCCGCTTGGAGACAAACTCTATGTGGTTGGAGGATATGATGGACATACTTATTTGAACACAGTTGAGTCATATGATGCACAGAGAAATGAATGGAAAGAGGTATTCAAATTAAAATATTCAAATTATTATATTTCAGGTTTTAAAAAGAATATATTAAAATATATTTTTGGAATTAATTGTATTCTCTTCTCTAGGCCCTTACAAGATCTTTTAGTGAAATTTATAGTGTGTGTTCTATCTATACCTTAGAGAATTACTAGTTGATCTAGTTGATATGATATGACATGATAGTTGATAGCAGGAGCCATCAGTACTTACATAAAAGAGGACAGACCATTCTCTTGACTTCATGAAAACATTCTCTTTAAATAAAATAAGCGAACCCAATCATATACTTCAGTAATAAATAAATAAAATAAAGCACTTTACCATGGCCAACTTTTTATGTATATGTTGTGACATGAGAATCAAAGGGTAACATCCTCTTCCACAAATACCTGCCTTTATTATTGGCTGGCACCCAGGAGAAAAGCCTTCAATCTTTGCCATATAGAAACTGTGTAGACTGCAATACTCCTAAATTCTCCAGTCAGTCAATAATTTAGTAAACAATAAAATAAGGGACCAGAATTAAAACCTCTCAAAAGTGCTGGGCGTCTATTAGAACTAATTTCAAGGAGAATGCAAAAAATATCATTGAAATGGCATCTTTGAGATGTTAAAGGCAAATTTGACCCTTTTGACTACTTTGCCAGTGATAGCACTAGATTTATTCTAAAATATTTAATAATACTTTGTCAATTAAATGATGAGTTAACAAAAAACATAAAGTATGATTAACTCTTTACCATCTCCGCAAATAGGTAAACCTTGTATTTGTTATCTAACTTCATCTTCCCTTCTGCTGACTTCATGCTACTCTGTATTCTACAGGGTACAGCTGGCTATTGCTCTAAGTAAATTGGTGTTAATGTAATGACAGCTGATAATGAGATTTTAATCTCTCTCCTCCAATAATCTGATTCATTAAGACTCAAAAACCCTTAAATGCTACAATGTAGGTAGCTCCTATTTTATCAATGCTTAGGACCACCTAGAAATGGAAGGAAAAAAAATAGCATGCAAGGTGTCAGGTCAAATACAGTAATCAAGATGTTTGACCAGCTTGTGGGATTTACTTTTCTGAAGATTGTAGGCAAGTAGCTAAGAGTCCTAGATTATATTTCCGGCTGTGTCACTGTTTCATTGTGTGATCTTGAAAAGAGTGAAAGAGAACTAACAGATGGTGGAATTATAACTACTAAGTGCAAATTGTTATTCATTATTTCAACCATCACAACACAAAACCTTGACGTGTTAGTATAATTAGCTGTAATTTTCAAGTGAGAATATTATCAGAGAGATGAAATTTACTTAAGATCACCTGATCCTCAATCTCAGGTTTTACCATTCTGAAGGCTGTGTTTTTTCCACCACACTACACTGTTATCTGGGCTGCAGTTTATCTCATCTTTAGACGAGGTGATGTTAGACCAAAATAAGTAAGGACTTCTTCAACCATATTGAATATAATATTTTATATTATGCTAAAATCAGAGTTCCAACAGTGTTTTGTTTCTTGTTTTGTGTTTTAGGAAGTTCCTGTTAACATTGGAAGAGCTGGTGCATGTGTTGTAGTGGTGAAGCTACCCTAAAGCTGTCTATTTTTATCAAATGGAATGAAACTGGATAATTTCAAGAAACTGAGTAGGACAAAGGGAGAAAGA
>NW_016817461.1:2264-8098 GCF_001698545.2 Rhinopithecus bieti | reverse complement strand
AAAGACAGTTTCCTTTTGGAGTTCCAAATGCAATACAGAAAAAAAACCCTGTGACTCTGGATTTTATTTTAAATTCTCTAACAAGACTCCTACCTTGAGATCTTAGTCTAGGTAAAGAAAAAAAAAAAAGGCCATGAAACACATATGTCCTAAACTGTCATCATTCTATGTCTACTTTCTCCCAATCACATCACCTCAGGTAGAAGGGACAGATTTTTCAGTTGCTATTTCTCTTCGTAATGAACTTTCTTTACATCCTGTCCATGTTGCTAGAGACACTAAGTCCCAACTTAAATGATGGAAGGAGCATCTCCCCTCTTGTCTATGGAAGATATCACATGAACTACCTAATTTGCAAGCACGGATCTCCATATTTCAAAGGAGAGTTTTTAAAATGTTTTTAAAATTTCAAATATCTCACTATGATGAATTATGTGTAAGGTGATAATATGTTTAATTAGCTTGATTTAATCATCCCACACTGTATACATATACCAAAATATATTGTACCCCATAATATATATAATTATGATTTATGAACTACAGTAATATTAATAAAAGTGTTAAAGCTCTTTCTCTCTTGACAATGCTTGTTTTCAGGATTATGGCCTGCTACAGACTAGGAAAAAGTCCCGCTCGTGTTGCTAAATGTTTAATATTGACACTCACTTTTGTTTTCTGTCATAATTCTAATCCCCTCCCTTAACACACACACAGAAACACACACACACACCTACACACACACAGAGCACATGTAAACAATGAGGGAAATGGGTACATATAGCTAAATATGGGGAAGGTTATAAATGGGTAAATATTAAAAAATAAAAGCACATTAGTATTTTTCAGATAGTAGCCCCTTGACATAAACATCTATTAAACATCTAGTGTGTTTAGGACCCTAGTGGTATACACTAATTAAAACTAAGTTTATGAAATTTGTACAAAATCCAAGCCTATAAAATTTGGATTATATCTTAAGTGATGGAGAATCAGAATTAAATGGCCTCACCTATACAAAAGATACCTGAGTTTGCCAAATTTACATTTCATCTAAGGCCATGGAGACCTTTATTTAAATAGCCCTATTTCATATGTTAAATTCAGTTTATAGCTGCATGGTTAAAAAAACCTAACTTGACCAGAGCTAATTATATCTTACCAGAATGGGAACACATGGATTCTGGCCATCAAATCACAACTAGTCTTATTTTAAAATAAACTAGAAAGATAATATCATACGGAGATCTTTGAAAGCCGTATCTTCACAAATCCACTTATACTTGTTTCAGTTTTGCCAAGTCTGCATAATGAGATGAGGCTGAAAAGCCAGTCAGGCTGAGAAAGTTCATATGAATTCATAGAACCATCCTGGCTAATCCAATGCATAGCGACTTGCCCAATTGACAGAAGGTCTGAGTCAGTAGATACAGACAATTCTCCTCCTTTAAACTATAATCTGTCGCATGAGTTTTAGTTTTACTCATTATAGTATCCTCAGTGTCCGTCCAGATTCTAATACAAAACTGATATTCAGTAAATAATTGTGGAAAAAATGAATGAATAGATTTCTGATGGCATCAAAGACTGGGTATTTTATGAGAATGGGATTCAAATAACAGCACTGGAAACAGGCCAAATAAGTAAAGGCAGAGGTCTTTCTCTCTGATACTATCCATAAATATATACACACATGAAAAACACAGAGAGATGAGATAAAATAACATGAAATTTAGGTACATAGCTACGCTCCATAGAAATAAAGGCAAATCTCCAGATGCTAGAAATCAGAGGGAACTTACAAAACAATAATAAACTCAGATGGCAATAGAGATCATCTTGGAGTTAATTAACTTAGTTATATCCACTAAGGGCAAAGATTTTAACACCCATGTGTAGACAAGAATCATTAAGACATGGTCTTGAGACTTCTAGGTGAAGAGAGCCAGGAACATCCGGAAATGGACACTTTAAGTACTTAAAAATTCACTGGGGAGGGAAAGTAGCAGATGAGGCACAAATAAGAAGATAATAAACTGGAGGGAAAGTCTGAGTACACTACACAGAGTACAGCACAAAACGTTTAATCAAGGGAAATATATATTTAAAAAAGAGGAGTAGAAGATAGAACGAGATGCTCACGTTTGAGATTCTTCACATTTAAAAGTACATTGATCTTGCGAAACTGACTGAAGTTTATATGGGAAAGCAACATACCCAAAATAGTCAACACAAAATTAAAGAACAAAATTGGAGGACTGGCACAACCCAACTACAACTTACTATAAAGCTACAGTAATCAAGAGAGTGTGAAATTGGCAAAATAATAGACAAATAGATCAATAGGACGGAATGGACATCTTAGAAATAGACCCACATAACTATAGCCAACTGATCTTTGACCAAGGACCAAAGGCAACACAACGGAAAAAAGATGGGCTTTTCAACAAATGGTGCTGGAAAACGAGACATCCATATTTAAAAAATGAATCTAGACAGACATTTCACTCTTCATAAAAATTAACTTAAATTTGATCACAGATCTAAATGTAAAATGCAAACCTAAAATCTCCTAAAAGATAACGTAGGAAAACTTTAGATCACCTTGGGTTTGGTAATAACTTTTTAGATACAACATTAAAGACACAGTCTATGAAAGAAAGACTTGATAAGCTGAGCTTCATTAAACTCAAAAACTTTGCTGTGTAAAATACACTGTCAAGAGAATGAAAAGAGAAGCCACAGACTGGGAACAAGTATTTGCAAAAGGCATGTCTGATAAAGGACAGTTATCCAAAATATGCATAGAAATCAACAATAATAAAACAATCTGAACAGACACTGTCTTAGCTTGGGCTTCCATACCAAAAATATCATGGACAAGTTGGTTTATAAGCAACAGAAATTTATTTTGTGTTTTAGACTGCCAATTTCTCTTTGTATCTTCACACAGTGAAGAGCAGAAAGAAGGACATTCTTTCAGGATTCTTAGAAATGTATTAATCCCATTCATGAGGGTTCTGCTCTCATTTAATCCTAATTACCTTCCAAAGGCCTCACCTTCCAATATCATCATGTTGGGAGTGGGAACAATTTCAACATACGAATTTGGGGGGGCACAAACATTTGGTTCATAACATTCAGCTCCTTAATCCCCCCAAATCATGTCCTTCTCATATGCAAAATACATTCATCCATTCCAACAGTCCCAAAACTCTTAACTCTTTCCAGAATCAACTCAAAGGCCTAAATTCCCATGTTTCATCTAAATATCTAAATCAGATATGGGTGAAACTCAAGGTATGACTTATTTTACAGCAAATTTGCCTTCAGCTGTGAACCTATGAAACCAAACGTTAATTTGCTTATAAAAATATAACAATGGGACAGGCATAGGAGAGAGTCCCATTCTGCAATGGAGAAGTAGGAAAGAAAAACAGGAGTGACAAGTCATAAGTCCAAACTATAAGGGAAACTCCATAAGATTTTAAGGCTCAGGAATAAACCTCTTTGGCTAGATGCTCTGCCCTCCAGGCCCAACAGGGTTGGAGGTACCAATATCAACACATACTGGGGCAGAGGTCTAACCTTCTGGATCCACTGGAGCAAGGGTTCCTAACTTTTAGACCCTCTCAAGTGATGGTCCTGTCCCCACAGCTTTGCTTGGCAAAGGTTCGGTTTCTAAGGCCCAATATTTTATGATACTATTTATATTAATGTTCAGAATAGGAAAATCTACAGAGACTTAAAGTAGATTAATGGTTTGCTAGGGCTGGAGATGGGGGCTGCCAGGAAATAGGAAATGAGTGACTGTTTAGGTTTATGGGGTTTCTTTTCATGGTAATGAAAATGTTCTAAACTAAGATTGTGGTTATGGTTACACAACTCTATGAATATAATTTTCAAAACATGGATTCTAAAATTTCAGTGGATGAATATTATGCTGTATGAATTTATATTTAAATAAAATATGAAAAGTAAAACCGTACCATGTCTCACATTGCAACCCCAAGGATACTTTTTCTTTTCTTTCTTTCTTTCTTTTTTTTGTTTTGTTTTGTTTGGAACAGGATCTCACCCTGTCACCCAGGCTGGAGTGCAATGGTTCACTGCAGACTCGACTTTCCAGGTTCAAGAAATCCTTCTGCCTCTGTCTCAGAAGCAGCTGGAACTATAGGCATGGCACCACCATGCCCAGGTAATAGCTTTATTTTTATCTTTTGTGGAGATGGGGTCCCACATCTAGACCAGTCCCAGGCTGGTCTAGAACTCTTGGGCTCTGGTAATCCTCCTGCCTTAGCCTCCCAAAGTGCTGGGATTACAGGCATGAGTCACTGTGTCTGGCCCAGATGTTCTTTTCTAATTTTCTGGGAGTCTTAGGCCAAATCCTTAAACGGTAACTTTATTTTTTTTTTTTTTCTCATTAGTCTGACTTGTTAACTCAGACATCTGTGCCAAACATGCTCCAATTTTGTTAGAAGGAAGATACATTTGTTTTTTTGCTTTTACTTGTATAATAGTTTAATGAATTGACATATTATCTGGGGTCTTCTTTATTTCTCTGAATTTATTCTTATTCTATAACCATCTCTAATCTGGCCCATTATAGCCCTACTCAGGAGTTGTAAGACTAAAATCTTACATCATAAACTCAAAGATCATTAATTATGGCATAAGAAAAAAATATTTAACAGGAGGGTGTGTTAAGTTAGAAGATTTTTCCTGGTTCCCCACTAAAGACTTGGAGGGAAAGAGTCTTGGGGAGAAAGTTGATAATAAAGCAAGAAAGACATGAGCGAATGCTGAGTGTGTGGAAACGTTTGCCATGTACCCACTTTCTTCAACTCACTCCTAGGAGCAAATAGAAGCCCCAGATAGGGCTAAGGATCCCAGAACAGGGAATATGTATACCACCTTCTTTTCAAAGATGATGCCTGCAAAGACAGCAAGCTTCAATACCATGAAGTAGTTGTAAATCAGAAATAACTATGTAGTATGTCTAGGTGTAAAAGGACTGAAGATAACCTGTGTCTCCCATGACTATAAATGGGGTACATAAGTGTTCATGAGTGTTCATGAGTTCATGGATTACTAAAAGAGGCATGGAAACTACCAATGGACCTGCAGGATGGTCTTGTGGAGGTAATAATTATGTGGATAATACAGAGGATATGGAAGGAAATATAAAGTTGGCAAGCAGATGAGGAGGCCTTTACATTTCCGTAGATATCATGACAGAAACAGAGCACACTGAATAACAAGATATAATAGGTTGCCTGTTAAAACAGATAAGACAATATGATATGTAAATGACGAGTTAATGGGTGCAGCACACCAACATGACACATGTATACATATATAACAAAACTGCATGTTGTGCACATGTACCCTAGAGCATAAAGTATAATAACAAAAAAGACTCCATCTCAAAATAATAATAATAATAAATAATATACAATGTTTACTTTAAAAAAAAGATTTCAGTTTCTTTCTGGTTCAGTCTTAGGAGATTGCATGTTTCCAGGAATTTATTCATTTATTCTCGGTTTTCTAGTCCGTGTGTATAGATGTGCTCATAATATTCTCTGAGGTATTTTGCATTTTATGGGTTCGGTGGTAACTTCCCCATTTGTTACTTCTGATAGTGTTTATTTGTACATTCTTTTTTTGTTCTCTATATCAATTTACCTACTTGCCCATCAATTATTTTATTCTTGTGAAGAAACAACTCTTTTATTTTATTTATTTATTTATTTTTTTGAGACGGAGTCTCGCTCTGTCGCCCAGGCTGGAGTGCAGTGGCCGGATCTCGGCTCACTGCAAGCTCTGCTCCC
>NW_016817461.1:0-1965 GCF_001698545.2 Rhinopithecus bieti | reverse complement strand
TTTTAGTAGAGACAGGGTTTCACCATGTTAGCCAGGATGGTCTCAATCTCCTGACCTCGTGATCTGCCCGTCTCGGCCTCCCAAAGTGCTGGGATTACAGGCTTGAGCCACCGCGCCCGGTGTTTTATTTATTATTTTTTATTTTTCTAAAATAAATTCTATTTTTTCTAAAATTTATTATTTTCTAAAAGAATTATTTCTACTCTGAGTAAATAAAATTATACTCTCAAGTTTCTGGTTTCCCTTTATACAACCCTTAACCATCCCCTCTGAGGTTTAACCACCTCTGTCATTCCTCTCTGATGGAGGAATTTCAGGTGGCAGTACCTCTCTACCTCTTCTAGTTTGGAATGCAAGGTTAGTTCAACATATGCAAATCAATAAATGTCATTTATCACATAAACAGAACTAAAGACAAAACCACTTAATTATCTCAATAGGTGCAGAAAAGACTCTTCATAAAATCAACACCCTTCATGTTAAAAACTCTCAATAAACTAGGTATCTAAAAAACATACCTCAAAATAACAAGAGCCATCTATGAAAACCCCACAGCGAACGTTATACTGAATAGGCAAAAGCTGGAATCATTCTCCTTGAAAATCAGGACAAGATAAGGATGCCCTCTCTCATCACTTCTATTCAACATAGTATATTAATCAGGCAAGAGAAAGAAAGAAAGGGCATGCAAACAGAGTGAGAGGAAGTGAAACTAACCCTGTTTGCAGATGACATGATCCTGTATCTAGAAAACCCCATAGTCTCAGCTCAAAAGCTTCTTAAGCTGATAAACAACTTCAACAAGTCTCAGGATACAAAATCAATGTGCAAAAATCACTAGCATTGCTATACAACAAAAAACACTAAAGCCAAGAGCCAAATCAGGAATGAACTCCCATTCACAATTGCCAAAAAAAGAGAATAAAATATGTAGGAATACAGCTAACTAGGAAGGTGAAAGATCTCTACAAGGAGAACTACAAAACACAGCTCAAAGAAATCAAAGATGAAACAAACAAATGGAAAAACATTCCATGCTCACAGACATGAAAAATCAGTATCATAGAAAAAACTATTTTAAAATTCATATGGAACAAAATAAGAGCTTAAATATTGTTAGGAATAACACTCAAAATCCTAAGGAAATTGAACACTCGAAAAAAGGATTCTTAGCAAAGCAATTTTACTTCTGCGCAAAGGGGTGCCTCCTTGGCCAGTCACCATGAGAGCACACTTGAATAAAGGGGCACGAAAGCCTTTATTCCTGATGCAAGTCCTGCCCCAATACCCTTTCCGCATTGGCTAGGATCGGGTTGTACAATCTAAACTAATCCCGGTTGGCTAAACATTTGAATTTTTTTAGATAATGTGGGCACATAAAAGAAAGAGAGAGAAAGGGGAAGGGGTGTCTGCAGTGAGCTAGAAAGTCCTCTTTCCAAATAAGGAAAAGAATTTGAGCTGGTACTGATAACACCTGGTACTGTGGCATGCCTGGGCATCTAACAAAGGCAGAAAGGAAAAAGGAGAAAAAGGGGAAAAAAGGGGGGGTATTATAAATTAAAAGATTGATCAGGCTATTTGAAGAGAAACCTCATCATATCCCACAATATCCAGAGTAATTCTAAGCAAAAAGAACAAAACTGGAGGCATCACACTACCAGACTTCAAACTATACTACTGGGCTACAGTAACCAAAATAGTATGGTACTGGTACAAAACAGACACACAGACCAATGGAACAGAACAGAGAACCCAGAAATAGGCCACACACCTACAACTATCTGAACTTCAACAAACCTGACAAACACAAGCCGTGGGGAAAGAACTGCCTATTCAATAAACAGTTCTTGGATAACTGGCTAGCCATATGCAGAAGACTGAAACTAGACCCCTTTCTTATATCATAAACAAAAATTAATTCAAGATGGTTTAAAGACTTAAATGTGGAGTGGGCAGAGCAAGATG
>NW_016817460.1:0-496 GCF_001698545.2 Rhinopithecus bieti | reverse complement strand
CACATCACATCACATCACAATCACATCACAATCACATCACAATCACATCACAATCACATCACAATCACATCACATCACAATCACATCACAATCACGTCACATCATCACATCACATCATCACATCACAATCACATCATCACATCACAATCACATCACAGTCACATCACATCACATCACATCATCACATCACATCACAATCACATCATCACAACACAATCACATCACATCATCACATCACAATCACATCACAATCACATCATCACAACACAATCACATCATCACATCACAATCACATCACAATCACAATCACATCATCACAATCACATCGCATCATCACATCACATCGCATCATCACATCACATCACATCATCACAATCACATCACATCACAATCACATCACAATCACATCACATCACAATCGCATCACAATCACATCACAGTCACATCACATCATATCATCACATCACATCACATCACAATCACATCACAATCACAT
>NW_016817459.1:0-2232 GCF_001698545.2 Rhinopithecus bieti | reverse complement strand
CTTCAGCATATTTTCATTCCTAAGAATAAAAGTTATTTTAGAGTTTAAAAGAATCTTCATTTTCCAGCCAATCAATTCAAGAATAATTTTGATTTAGAAAATATATGTTGCAATTGGAAGTGGCTTTGGTATGCCTGGGCATTTTGCCTCCCTGTCCTCATCTTGATGACTTCTGTAATTATATGTCTTTCAGATGCAAACTTGCACCTCTAGGCCTTGGAGTATAGTCTAGATGCCAAGCATATTTTGCCTGGAAAAGAAAACGAGAGAAGTGGCAAAAGGATAATTAAAGCTAATACTAGCGCCATTCACTGGACATTTGTCTTGAGTCAGGTACTACAATAAATGGCTTTAATTAATTATTATTTAATTCTCCTAACAGCTGTATGTTCTAGGAACTAATATCTTCATTTTACAGATGAGAACACTGAGGCTTAGAGAGGTAAAATGACTTTCCCAAGGGTCATATGGCTAGTAAGTAATAGAAATGGAGATTAATACCCAGGCTAGTTGCACTCTTGTGCCTATGCTTTTAACCATTGTACTCTATTCTTTTTTTGATAAATAAAAATATTGGAAACATGGCCATATGGAATTAGTTTACAGTTTTCATCTCTCATCTTTGTCTTAGAGTATGTTGACCTCACTTGTTTGAGTGAAGAGGGAGAAGGTGGTGAAAACTTGAGGCTAGAAGCCTTACTCAGGTCAGGCCAAGCAAACCCCCTTACTTTATCTCAGAACCTCTGAGTTGCTCTACTGGCTTCAAATGGCTTTAAGTTGCACTACTGGCTTCAAAATGAGGTTTTACAGAGAAACAGATTTAGTATTAAATCCTGCCTCACTACTTGATAACTTTGGGGCCTCATTAAGCCTCCTGACTCACAGTCTTTTCTTCTGTAAAAGGGGTTACTTTCTGCTCCACAGGACTGGTGCAAAATTTAAAAGACAGTGCACATAAGAGAGAGTATGGAGTACCCCTTAGAGACCAAACTACAGCATTAGACAGTCTGAGTTTGAATCGCAGCGTCCCTGACTTACCAGTTGCCCGACTTGAGCTTTCATTGCCTCATCTATAAAATAGGGTGTGTGTTGGGGGTGTTAATGATAACACCTACCTCATAGGTGGTGCCGTGAAGACTAAGCGGGTTAATACAGGTAAAACTTTTAAACAGGGCCTGGCCCATAGTAAGCATCTTATAATTGTGCTGTTATGCAAGGTATAAATGACACACACAAAGGCAACTCTTATTGCTACAGTGTTGGCCACCAGTCCCACTTATCTTCAGGAATAGTTCCAGCCTACACAGTTGAGAACTCCTTTAAACTAGACTCTTTAAAGCTTGGCATAGATTTTAAGTCCCAAGCAACTTGCTATAATTTTCCCCAAGTAGGGAGCCATGGGCTTTATGCCCAGTTACATCCTATCATTATGCCCAGGCAGAGGGAGCAAGAAGAGAGAATGAGTCTGTATCCCCAGGATTCTGATAGATGCTAGGGCAGAGGGGCAGGAAAAGATATTAAAGTCATCCTGGAGGAGCTCTCTCTGGAATTGTGGTGGTTTCCCATCCACAAGATTTCCAGAAACAGAGCTGTTTTAGCATCCTGGCACTTGTTTCCTTCCTCTCAGGCCTCCTGCAGGACCTGGGAAATGGTCCCTTTCTCCTAAAAGGCACAAGATGGGCCACACAGAATGATCTGAAGGCTGTGCAGCATTCACCCTAGACTGGATTCCCTGAATAGGGATGGAGTGGGGAGGAGTGCTGAGGATGACAGGGGCAGCTTTTCATTCTGGTATAGAAATCTTTCAGAGGGATGCTTTATGGTTTAAGTCTGTGCCATGTCGCTGTTGCCATGTTAGGTACTGACTGGCTGCCCACCTGGACAGATTGTAATCTCCATGAGTACAGAGACCGAGTCAGTTCAGCACCATACACCAAAGCCAGTGCTTGGCTCAAAGAAAATAAATGTTTATTGAATGAAAACTGTGTTCTCTTTCTCAGAAAGGCCGGGGAACCTATGAGGAGGGAATGGTTTGCAGGAATACTGTCACGGCACACACATTATTCCCCAAAACTGGAGGAGGGGGGAGGGCATTAAATTCCACGGTCCATTGGCTATCTCAGTGCCAACTTAGACAAAAATCTTTCCTCAAATCTTCCTTCTCTCTTCAGCTTTTCTGCCAGACAAAGACAATTTATAGCCACCATTGTTTTCCCTCGATTTGGGTTACAA
>NW_016817458.1:0-952 GCF_001698545.2 Rhinopithecus bieti | reverse complement strand
CCAGGCACGGTGGATCATCATGCCTGTAATGCCAGCACTTTGAGAGGCCAAGGTGGGTGGATCACCTGAGGTCAGGAGTTCGAGGCCCCCCCGCCGGCCAACATGATGAAACCCCATCTCTACTAAAAATCCAAAAAAAAAAAAAAAAAAAAAAATTGGCTGAGCTTTGTGGTGTGTGCCTGTAATCCCAGCTACTCGGGAGGAGAATCACTTGAACCCGGGAGGCAGAGGTTGCGTCTCGAGAAAAAAAAAAAAAAAAAAAGAGTTTGTCCTTGATTCCAAGAACATTTGTACACCCTCAAATATACAACCACAGAATATATAAATCACCTCTAGATCCCCACCCAGTCATAAGGAATAATATTTTCTCCTCACGTTTACATATTTTTCCTTTTTTTTTGAGACAGAGTCTCGCTCTTGTTGCCCAGGCTGGAGTGCAATGGCGCGATCTCGGCTCACTGCAACCTCTACATCCCAGGTTCAAGCGATTCTCCTGCCTCAGCTTCCCAAGTAGCTGGGAGTATAGGCATGTGCCACCACGCCCGGCTAATTTTGTGTTTTTAGTAGAGATGGGGTTTCTCCATGTTAGGCTGGTTTCGAACTCCCGACCTCAGGTGATCTGTCCGCCTTGGCCTTCCAAAGTGTTGGGATTACAGGCGTGAGTCACTGTGCCTGGCCCCTTTTTTTTTTGGAGTCTCGCTCTGTCGCGCAGGCTGGAGCGCAGTGGCGCGATCTCGGCTCACTGCAAACTTCGCCTCCCAGGTTCATGCCATTCTCCTGCCTCAGCCTCTCGAGTAGCTGGGACTACAGGCGCCCACCACCACGCCTGGCTAATTTTTTGTATTTTTAGTAGAGACGGAGTTTCACCATGTTCGCCAGGATGGTCTTAATCTCCTGACCTCGTGATCCGCCCGCCTCAGCCTCCCACAGTGCTGGGATTATAGGTGTGAGC
>NW_016817457.1:0-491 GCF_001698545.2 Rhinopithecus bieti | reverse complement strand
AAGTGTGTGAGTGTGTGAGGGGCAGGGGAAGTGTGTGAGGGGCAGGGGGAGTGTGTGTGTGAGGGGCAGGGGAAGTGTGTGTGTGAGGGGCAGGGGGAAGTGTGTATGTGTGTGAGGGGCAGGAGGTGTGTGTGTGTGAGGCAGGGGGAGTGTGTGTGCGTGAGTGGCAGGGGTTGTGCGTGGGTGTGAGTGGCAGGGGGAGTGTGTGTGGGTGTGAGTGGTGGGGGTTGTGTGTGAGTGGCAGGAGGAGTGTGGGTGTGAGGGGCAGGGGTTGTGCATAGGTGTGTGAGTGGCAGGGGGAGTGTGCATGGGTGTGTGAGTGGCAGGGGTTGTGCATGGGTGTGTGAGTGGCGGGGAGTGTGTGGGTATGTGAGTGGCAGGGATTGTGCATGGGTGTGTGAGTGGCAGGGGGAGTGTGTGTGTGAGGGGCAGGAGAAGTGTGTATGTGTGAGTGGCAGGGGAGTGTGCATGGGTGTGTGAGTGGCAGGGGG
>NW_016817456.1:0-1859 GCF_001698545.2 Rhinopithecus bieti | reverse complement strand
TCTGTGTCTCACATCCAGGTCACGCT
This sequence comes from Rhinopithecus bieti, assembly GCF_001698545.2. Lineage (NCBI taxonomy): Eukaryota > Metazoa > Chordata > Mammalia > Primates > Cercopithecidae > Rhinopithecus > Rhinopithecus bieti. The sequence goes on along the minus strand of NW_016817456.1, from coordinate 1,833 downwards.
GATGTAAGAGGTAGGTTCCCATGGCCTTGGGCAGCTCCACCCCTGTAACTCTGCAGGATACAGCCTCCCTCCTGGCTCCTTTCATGGGCTGGTGTTGAGTGTCTGTGGCTTTTCCAGGCACACAGTGCAAGCTATCAGTGTATCTACCATTCTGAGGCTTGGAGGACAGTGGCCCTCTTTTACAGCTCCACTAGGCAGTGCCCCAGTAGGGACTCTGTGTGGGGCTGTGACCCCACATTGCCCTTTCACATTGCCCTAGCAAAGGTTCTTCGTGAGAGCCCCACTCCTGCTGCAAACTTCTGCCTGGACAACCAGGCATTTCCATACATGCTTTGAAATCTAGGTGGAGGTTCCCAAACCTCAATTCTTGACTTCTGTGCACCCACAGGCTCAACACCACATGGAAGATGCCAAGGCTTGGGGCTTGCACCATCTGAAGCCATGGCCCAAGCTGTACCTTGACCCCTTTTACTCATAGCTGGAGCATCTGGGAAGCAGGGCACCAAGTCTCTACACTGCACACAACACAGGGATCCTGGGTCTGGCCCAGAAACCCACTTTTCCTCCTAGGCCTCCTGGCCAGTGATGAGAGGGGTTGCTGTGAAGATCTCTGATATGCCCTGGAGACAGTTTCCCCATTGTCTTAGGGATTAACATTTGGCTCCTCATTACTTATGCAAATTTCTGCAGCCAGCTTGAATTTCTCCTCAGAAAATGTGGTGGTTTCTTTTTTTTTTTTTTTTTTGAGACAGAATCTCACACTGTTGCCTGGGCTGGAGTGCAGTGGCGTGATCTCGACTCACTGCAACTTCTGCTTTCCAGGTTCAAGCTATTCTCCTGCCTCAGCCTCCTGAGTAGCTGGGATTGCAGACACCTGCCACCAGACCTGGCTTTTGTATTTTTAGTAGAGATGGGGTTTCATTATGTTGGCCAGGCTGTTCTCAAATGCCTGACCTCGTGATCCACCCACCTCGGCCTCCCAAAGTGCTGGGACTACAGGTGTTAGCCACCGCACCTGGCCAGGGCCTTCTTTTCTGTTTTTTGTCAGACTGCAAATTTTCTAAACTTTTATGCTCTGTTTCCCTTTTAAAACTGAATGCCTCAACAGTACCTAAGTCACCTCTTGAATGCTTTGCTGCTTAGAAATTTCTTCTGCCAGATAACCTAAATCACCTCTCTCAAGTTCAAAGTTCAACAAATCTCTAGGGCAGGGGCAAAATGCCACCAGTGTCTTTACTAAAACATAACAAGAGTAATCTTTGCTCCAGTTCCCAACAAGTTCCTCATTTCCTTCTGGGACCACTTTGACCTGGACTTCATTGTCTATATCGCTATCAGCAATTGGAGCAAAGCCATTAAACAAATCTCTAGGGAGTTCCAAACTTTCCCACACTTTCCTGTCTTCTTCTGAGCCCTCCAAATTTTTCCAACCTCAGACTGTTACCCAGTTCCAAAGTCACTTCCACATTTTTGGGTATCTTTTGAGCAGTGCCCTACTCTACTGGTACCAATTTACTGTACTGGACCATTTTCACACTGCTGGTAAATACATACCCAAAACTGGGAAGAAAAAGAGGTTTAATGCACTCACAGTTCCACATGGTTGGGGAGGCCTCACAATCATGGCAAAGGCAAGGAGGAGCAAGTCACATCTTACATGGATGGCAGCAGGCAAAGAGAGAGCTTGTGCAGGGTAACTCCCCCTTTTTAAACCATCAGATCTCGTGAGACTTACTATCATGAGAACAGCACAGGAAAGACCTGCCCCCATGATTCAATGGGGGCACTGCACTCCAGCCTGTGCAACAGAGCAAGACTCCATCAAAAAAAGAA
>NW_016817455.1:0-2412 GCF_001698545.2 Rhinopithecus bieti | reverse complement strand
TATTTATATATAACATTATATATTGTACTAATATTTGGGGATTTGGAGGGTTGGAGTCCTGCAGACTTTGGCAACATTGAAGCACATCCCTTTTTATGGGAAGATGTGCTTCACTGAAGCTAAAATATGTGGGTTAAATTCATCTTTATGCATCTACCAAAATAGTGAAAGTGCTGCTCTCATCTCTTCAGATAACAGTAAGTACTACATTAAGATGTTTGCCACAGGCATTAGAAAAGCCTTCTAGTGGACTAGGTTTTGCAGGTGCTTTTACAATGAAGACTTACTGAATAATAATCTTGTACTTCATTTCAAAAAAGAGCGACATACCTCACTTCTTGCTGTCAGTGGAGCTAATCAGAAATGAGGAATAAAATAGAGTGTAGTGCTCTGAGAAAACAAGCAGTGAAATGCCAAGAGGAGACTGAAGTACAGAGAATGAGACTTTTCTATCTTAACCTCTTGAAACTGGACAGTCCCAGGGGTCTGGGGTTAGGTGCATTTTCCAGTCCTTTTCCTGATTTGATGGAATTAACACTGATGAGCACAGACTGACTTAATTTGGTACCACTTCTTTGAGGGAAAGAGTCTGCTGAATAGATGAAGAAGAGTGAGTGTGGGCTTGATATAAACAAAGTCACAAAGAGACAGTGCACTTTTTTTTTTTTGGAAGAGCCACACAAGTACTGATTGTCTTAAAAACTTAATGAAGTCATGTGCATTACATGCATTACTATGGTATGGAAGGCAGACCTTAAGAAGTTCACAGATAAGAACTGTACACTGTTTTTAATTCATACATATATTCATATATATATATATATGTATTCTTTTGAGACAGAGTCTCACTCTGTCTTCCAGGCTGGAGTACAGTGGTGCAATCTTGTTCACTGCAATCTCCATCTCCCGAGTTGAAGCGATTCTCCTGCCACACCCTCCTGAGTAGCTGGGATTACGGGCGCCCGCCACCACGCCCGGCTAATTTTTGTATTTTTAGTAGAGACGGGGTTTCACCATGTTGGTCAAGCTGATCTCAAACTCCTGACCTCAGACGATCTGCCTGTCAGCCTGCCTCGGCCTCCCAAAATGCTGGGATTACAGGTGTGAGCCACTGTGCCTGACCAATTCCTAGTAGTATATTTTTCTGAGTTCAAATGTTTGGTGTCACTTTCTTCCTTAAATTTTGATTAATTATTTCCTACATGAGTACATCATACTTCTAGTGACTGATTTTTTTGGTAAACTTTTCCTAGTCAATCAGTGATAGAGAAATTAAATTTAAAAATTTCCTCTGAGCAGTCAAAATACAGCCTGTTTACTTGTTTTAATGCACTTTAACTCTAGAAAACCTCTTGGGTGCTAAAAGAAGGTACCTGTATTCATATCCTACCCAAAATCCAGTTACAATAGTTTGGTTTTCTGATTCCCCAAACTATTAATATATTAGAAACATCAAATTAGAGTAAAGAAAATTTCAGCAGCAGGAATACATGTACAAAAAATGTGACAGTTGACAATATTAAATCTAGGAAGGAGGGTAGAAATATAGTAAAACAAGATTAGGAACTTTAAAAACATAGTCATAAAATCAATACAACTGATAATGTTTATAAATTATAACAAAATACTATTTTGCTTACTATGCTATTTATGAAGGTTCAGAGGAAGAACTAAACATTTCAGAATACCATACATCAGAATGGAAAATAAATAATGTGGGTTTGGTTTTTATGTCTTGGATAAAAGCAAACTTCAGTAATTCTATTTTGTGGAGCCTGCATTACCAAATGATACCAGAAATAATGAAGTATGAATTATTTTCAAGTAGCTATTTCTTGAATCCTTTCGTGTATAGGATATCAAATTTCCTCTGAGATTTGCTCTTATATTTTCTAGAACAGAGCTTCAGTGGTCTCAGTGGTTGTCATTATTTTTCATAGAGTCTTCTAAGATGGGCTGAGTCTCTTAAACAAGTTCTACGATTATTTAACAGAGAATTATTCTCCAACTGTGAATATATCTCCAATATATCTCCAACTGTGTTTCATGGCATTTTCACTTTGAATAAAACTTACCATGACACAGATGCAAGATTCAGCACTCTTGCTGCATGCAAACCATGGCTTTTAACTCAGTGGACTTTATCTTCTTCACATATTTTCACAAATAACCATGATTTTCTTTGCTACACTGAATTTAATTTTCTTTTGAAACTCTATTCCAGTACTTCTTTCACTGTATTATTTTGGTGATTTTCCAAGACCTCTTTCTTTATTTCTATGACTTCATTAGTTTTAGTTTCTATTTCCCTCTTCTCTCGTTTTGTGTTAACCACCATTTAAATACTCCAGTAACTATATCAAGATAATGGATTATGAAATTGACTATAACTTAGAAAATGTGGTAGAAATT
>NW_016817454.1:23770-26194 GCF_001698545.2 Rhinopithecus bieti | reverse complement strand
TAAAAAGATAGAAAGAAAGAAGAAAGGAAAAAAGAAAGAAAACTTGAAGAACACATAACTCACATTACTGTAAATCTCAAACCTCTTACTTCAGCTACCAGAGCAAATGGAAACTACTGTTAGACCAGATTCATAGTTGTCTATTTACTTCAACTAGTTTAGGACAATAATCTAAATTTATTGGGTGCTAGGATAGATTTAATTCCTTCATTCCTTCATTAATTCTCCAACTATTTACTGATTGATTTCTCTACACACAATACTGTGCAAGATGCTATGGTGAATACAAGGACATTTAATGCAAGTTTAATTTCTGGTAATGTTCTAAAGTATAATTAAATACCCTTGTGGAAACAAGAGACATGTGAATTTAATTAAAGTTTGTTAGGCTTAGGGTGATTTACGTTTCAGAGGATCTTGTTCTCCGAAGTCCAGATTATATGATACTCTTATGAAACATGAGTTGTTGAAACACACACACACACACACACACGCTATACAAGTGTCAGATGAGTGCAAAATGGAAATGGTGCTTGTAGAATTCACTGTATCCTCATTCCAAAAACCCACTACTTTGAATTGGAAGGATATACTTTGGCCACTCATCAAATATTTGATTTAGTTTTGTTGAATGTCACTTAAATTTCCAAACAGTGTACTATATTCATTTATCCACTCATCAAACAAATTTTTATTGAGTGCTTTCCATGTGTCAGATCTTGTCCTTGGTGTTGGAGGTACAGCAGTGAACAAAAGCAGAAACAATTCCTGTTATCCTGGAGCTTACCTTCTCCAGGGCGAGAGAAACAACAAATCAAATAAATAAATCAACAAGGAAAATATCAGATAGGGATGTGCTATGCAGTTACAAGCGAAATTGTCATGTTCCTTTGCAGGCTAGGGGAGGAAATAGGTAATACAACGACCTCACAAATTAACTCTTTTTGTCCCACCACTGTACAGAAAGGGAGAGTAGAGCTAACAATTGGTTTGTTTTTCTCACTTTGCTCTACATCTTTACCATGAACAGACACCATCCCCAATACCCAAACCCTTCATTTGAGGGATGTTTTTTTTGGATTTGAAGGTTCATATAAATGGAGGTTGTTTTCCCCAGATTCCACTAACTAGATTGTACTGAGATTGCATCATCAGTATCCAAAGCTTGCTGTCTCTGCCAGACCCCACCTATTTGTTTTCTACATGACCAATAAAGGAAATTTACAGCTGTTACAGCCAATATAGCCAGTACAAGATACCTTGAATTTTTCTAAGAATTCCAGCGGGTGCTGACAGTTGCTGAAAAATTCATGCTGTTTGTCAGTGACCACTTCAATTAGCAGAGCTTAGAATCCACAGATGCAGGCCCCAAAGAAATCCACCAAGGTCTCTGAAACTGAAACTGTGTTTCAATCACAATTGTCACTACTGCCCTCTAGATATTGATGGGGTTGAAAATCTACTATACTTGATCTTGGTGATGCTGAAATACAATGTGACATCCTGATGCTGGAGATCCATATCACTGCTCTTGCAGTTCCAGTCTAGCCTGGGTAGTGTAGTGAGATTCCCGCCTCTAAAAAAAAAAAAATTAAACAATTAGCTGGGTGTGGTGGCAAATGGTTATAGTCACAGCTACTCAGGAGGCTGAAATGAGAGGATCGCTTGAGCCCAGAAATTCAAGGTTACAGTGAGCTATGATCATGCCACTGCATTCCAACTTTGGCAACAGAGTGAGACTGTCTTTAAGCAAGGAGAAATAGCCAAGGCATCTCTCATCCCATGGCTATTTGAAATAAGACATTGCCTGCCCTATGGTTGTTCAGAGACCTTTTATAAACATTGTACAGCAACCAAACTAAGGTCTTACCTAACCTGAAGATTCTCTGATGACTGAACTCCTTGATTTCCATTGGTAACAATACTTTTATTTTGGTCACAGCATATATTGAGGACTTAATGTGTTAAAAGAGCAGTTTTGGGCATTGGTTATGATTTGAAGTTCAGGAAGTGTAAGATAAATTTAAGAACACTCACTTAAGTTAAAATAGTGAGTCAGCCTCTAGACTGTGTTCTTATAAGAGAAAGGAAGCTGGGGTGTAGAGAAAAATCCATTAAATATGGAATGTTGTTTGTGGACATGTTCAGTTTCAACCGGCAACTTCTGATTACAAAGCCCCATGTGACATTTCCTTCACAGCCTAAACAAGCACATGGAAGATGATGTTTCAGTAAATGTTAGTGTCCCAGGGCCTCTGGAATTGTTGGCAACACAACAACAGGATGTGGGAGAGCCAGAGGATTAGGTATGAAGGAGACTAGGAAAGCAACGAGAGGGTTAACAACTCTCCCAGATGTTGCTGCATAGGAAGTCCCATGACCAAACTCACCAGGACTTTTTTTTTTTTTTTTTTTTTTTTTTTT
>NW_016817454.1:14615-19494 GCF_001698545.2 Rhinopithecus bieti | reverse complement strand
TCTCGGCCTCCCAAAGTGCTGGGATTACAGGCTTGAGCCACCGCGCCCGGCAATGTTTTGAGATATAATTGATATACAATAAACTGCATGTAATCAAAATGTATAATCTGATAAGTTTTGGCATATGCATATGCCCATCACGATAATCAAGATAATATTTATTATCTTTCACCCCCAAAAGTTTCCTCATGAGCCTTTGTAATCCCTCCTCCTGCTCTGCCTCAGGCAATCGTTCTGCTTGCTGTCACTTTTTATTAGCTTGCATTTTCAAAACTTTTATGTGAATGAAACCATGCAGTGGTTCATTAAACAAATTTGCAAGAAAAAAACAAAGAGTCACATTAAAAGGTGGGCAAATGACATGAACAGAAACTTTTCAAAAGAAGACATACTTGCAGCCAACAAGCATATGAAAAAAAGCTCAATATCACTAATCATTAGAGAAATGAAAATCAAAACCACAATGAGATATGATCTCTCACCAGTCAGAATGGCTATTATTAAAAACTAAAAATATAGCAGATGCTGGCAAGGTTGCAGAGAAAAGAGAATGCTTCTACACTGTTGGTAGGAAGGTAAATTAGCTCAACCATTGTGGAAAGCATTGTGGCAATTCCTCAAAGATCTAAAAACAGAAGTACCATTTGACCCAGCAATCCCATTACCGGGTATGTGCCCAGAGGAATATAAATCATTTTACCAAAAAGACACATGCATGTGTATGTTCATTGCAGCACTATTCACAATAGCAAAGACATGGAATCAACCTAAATGCCCAATCAATGACAGATTAAATAAAGAAAATGTGGTACCTAGACACCATGAAATATTATGCAACCAACAAAAAAGAATGAGATCATGTCTTTTGCAGGAACATGGATGGAGTTGGAGGTCATTATCCTTAGCAAACTAATACAGGAACAGAAAACCAAATACCACATGTTCTCACTCACAAGTGGGAGCTAAATGATGAGAACTCATGGACACAAAGAAGGGAACTGTGGCCTACTTGAGGGTGGCGGGTGGGAGGAGGGAGAGGAGTAGAAAAAAATAACTACTGGGTACTAGGCTTAGTACCTGGGTGACAAAATAATCTGTATAACAAACACTCATGACACAAGTTTACCTATATAACAAACTGCACATGTACCCCTGAACCTAAAATAAAAGTAAAAAAAGAATTTTATATAAATTGAACCATGCAGTGTGTACGTTCATTTGTCTGCTTCTTTCACTTGGCATACATTTTTATTTGAGATTATCTAAACTGCAGCATGTATCAATAACTACTTCTTTTTGTTGCTGAGTAGTCTTCCACTAAACTTGTTTATCCATTTACCTCACGATGGAGGTTTGGGTTGTTTCTTGATTTTGGATATAAAAATAAAGCTGCTATGAACATTCTTTTTTTTTTTTTGAGATAAGGTCTTGCTCTGTCGCACAAGCTGGAGTGCAGTGGCATGATCATGACTCACGGCAACCTTGAACTCCTGGGCTCAAGGGATCCTCTTACCTTGACCTCTTGAGTAGGTAGGACTACAGGTACATGCCACCATGCTTGGCTAATTTTATTTTTCCAATTAAAAAAAAAATCTGTAGAGATGGGGTCTAACCATATTGCCCAGAGTGATGAACATTCTTATAGAAGTGTTTGTGTGGAAATATGCTTTGACTTCTCTTGGGTAAATATCTAGAAGTGTAATGATTAAGTCATATGATAAGTGCAGATTTGACTTTAAAAGTAACTGTCAAAACATTTTCCAAAGTAGCGGTACCTTTTTAAATCCCAACTGACAATGCATAATAGTTCCAGTTCTCCCATACTTTCATCAACACTTGATATGGTCAGTCTTTTAATTTGAACCGTCCCAGTAGGTTTGATTTGGTATCTTATTGTGGTTTTAATTTGCGTTGTCCTAATGACCAATGAGATTGTTCATCTTTTCATGTGCCTCTTTTCCATGTATATACCTTTTTGGTGACATAGCTTGTTCAAGTGCTTTCGTCATTTTTATTGTTTCTTTTTGTTTTATTATTTTGTTTTGTGAGTTCTTTATATATTCTGGATATAAGTCTTTTATTTGGATGCAAGTGTTTTGTATGGCTTGCAAATGTTTTCCCTCTAGCCTATCGCTTGTCTTTTCATTCTCATCACAGTGTCTTTCAAAAGCAGTTTTTGTGTTTGATAAAGTCCAATTTATCAGTATTTTATGGATTGTGCTTTTGGCATTGTAGCAGAGAAATATCTTACTCCTTAAAGTTTTTTATCTTTTTATTTGGAAACCATTTAAAGTGTGCAGAAATGTTGCAAAAATAAGAATAGTATAAGGTACACCTGTATAACCTTTACCTAGCCGCATTTCTTGCTATCATTTAAGTCATTTGCTTCATCAGTTACTTCTCTCTCATCCATCTCCCTGTCATCTCCTCTTTTTCTGAACTACTTGAGAACTATTTTTCTGAATTATTTTATTTATTTTTAGAAACAAGTTCTCCCTCTGTCATCCAGGGTGAAGTGCAGTTGCACGATCATGGCTCACTACAGCCTGGAACTCCTGGGCTCGAGGGATCCTCCTGCCTCGGTGTCCAGAGTAGCTAGGACTACAGCATTTTTCTGAACCCTTTTTCTGAACTATTTGAGGTAAATTACATATATCGCTTGTCTTTACCTGTAAATACTTCAGTGTACACTTTGTAAGAATAACTTCTTTATGGAAGTTATGAACTTCATAAATTTACATTGATATACTAGTTTTTTCTAATCCACTATCTGTATATTCATATCATACCTTTTATAGTTGGCCTAATAATGTCCTTTGTAACATTTTTCCCTCCAGTACAGAATTTAGTCTGGGGCCAAGTATTACATTTAGTTGTCATGTTTTTTTAACCTCTTTTAATCTGAAACATCCCATAAAGTTTCTTTCTTTTTCATGATGTTGATATTTTCAATGTCCCTTTTGGAAGGTTTATCTGATATTTCTTCATGATTAGAGTCAAGCTGTGCTTTCCAAGTATAGGTTATACGGTAATGATCTTCTCAGGGAATCACATCTGAAGACACACACGTTGTATGTGCTCCTCATTCATGATGTTAATTTTGATCACTTGGTCAAATAATTGTCCAATTTCTCCATTGCATAAGTACTGTCTTTCCACTTGCAACTAACAAGCAATCTGTGAGATTGCTTTAATTCCATGTAAACATCCTCTTCATCAACATTTCTACCTAGCTTTTATATCTACTGATTTTTATTTTATCCAGTCTTTATTTTGATGCTTACGAAATACTGACTTTTTAACTCTAGCACTTCCTGCACACTTACTAGTCAGCATTCAGCATTTTACTATAAGCAAGCATTTCTCCACAGTTATTTATTTTTTATTGATATGAGCTCATGATTTTCTACATTTTTCCAAAAGTATTTATAATTATTACTTTATTATTTTAATACTGAAATTGTCTGAGATTTGGCCAATGGGAGCTCCTCCAAACTGGTTCTTCTGTGCTTGTGACATGCCCCAATATTTTTTGAGCAGTTCTTGGCTTTCTGATATAACAAGATACTCTAGGCTTATCTTGTACCTTCCCTGGCATAGCCCTGAAATCAGCCAGTTATCTGTGTTGCCCTAGTTTCTTTAGGTGGAGAATGGTGTAGGCTACCAAAGTCTAGGCACAGCCTTTAAAAATTTTCCAGTATTCATTATTTTGAAAATCATTTGATTATAAATGCTAAGTCTAACATACCTACTTGTAGAGTTACTAGTCTAATGCTATTGTATAGTTTTTAATCACATATTATATATTTTTCATAGGTTTTCTGAAGTAATGCTATCAGTAAAAACAGACACATAGACCAATGGAATGAAAGAGAGCCCAGAAATAAACCCACACATTTACAACCAACTGATTTTCAACAAAGGCACTAAGAACACATAATAGGGAAAGGGCAAACTCTTCAATAAATGGTTCTAGGAAAACTGGATATCCATATGCAAAAGAATGAATCTAGACCACTATCTCTCACCATATACAAAAATCAATAATTGATTAAATACTTAAATGTAAGACCCCAAACTACGAAACTACTAGAAGAAAACATAGGGAATATGCTTCATGAAATTGGATTGGGCAAGGTTTTTTTTGACTATGACTTCAAAAGTGCAGGTAACCAAGGCAAAAATGGACAATTGGGATTATATCAAATAAAAAACCTCTGCACAGCAAAGGAAATAATCAATAAAGTGAAGAGACAACCTACAGAATGGGAGAAAATATTTGCAAACTACACATCTGACAAGGGATTAATAAGGGATTAATAACCAGAATATATAAGGAACTCAAACCACTCAATAGGAAAACACTAAATAATCTGATATAAAAATGGGCCAAAGACTTGGGTAGGCGTTTATCAAAAGAAGACATAAAAATGACCAACAGATATATTTAAAAATGTTCAACATCACTCTGATGATCATCAGTCATCATAGAGATGCAAACCAAAACCATGAGGTAACACCTCACCGCAATTAGAATGGGTAGTATAAAAATGATTAAAAATCACAAATTCTGGTGACAATGTGGAGAAAGGGAACTTTTATACACTGCTGATGGGAATGTAAACTAGTACAGCTACTGTGGAAAACAGATGGAAGTTCCCTAAAAAAGTAAAAATAGGACTACCGTAGGATTCAGCAATCCCACTGCTGGGCATATATCTGAAAGAAATGAAACGAGTATGTTGAAGAGAAATCTGCATACCCATGTTTGTGGCAGCACTGTTCACAATAGCCAAGATAGGGAATCAACATAAATGTCAGTCTACAGATGAATAAAGAAAATGTGATGTGTGTGTGTATATATATATATATATATATA
>NW_016817454.1:6648-14114 GCF_001698545.2 Rhinopithecus bieti | reverse complement strand
TCTTTCTCTCTATATGTGTGTATATATGGAACGCTATTATATATTATATATACTATTGTATATGGAATAAATATATATACATACTATATATTATATATACTATTATATATGGAATAAATATATAATTGTGTGTATATGTATGTAAATACACACACACACACACACACACACACACACACGGAATACTTTTCGGCCATAAAACAGTATGAAATCCTGTCATTGCAACAACATGGATGAGCCTGAAGGACGTTATGTTAAGTAAAATAAACCGAGCATAGGACAACAAACACTGCATAATCTCACTCATATGTGGAATCTAAAAAAGTAGAGAGTAGGATAGTGGTTATCAGTGGTTGGGAAGAATAAGGGGTTGGGGGGGCACTGGGAAAGTTAGTCAATGGGTACAAAGTTACCTTTAGACAGGAGGAATAAGTTTTGGTGTTCTATTACAGAATAAAGTGACTACAACAATGCAGTGTAAATTTCAAGATAGCTAGAAGAGAAGATTTTCAATGTTGTTAACACAAAGAAATAAAGTTTAAAGTGATGGATATGGTAATTACTCTGATTTGATCATTATACCATGGGTATATGCATCGAAACATCACACTGCATGCAATAAATATATATATTGCATGCAATAAACATACACAATTGTTATGTGATAATCATAAATAAAATAAAAATAATTCCATCAGCCTCAATTGACTGCAATGTGATCTGCACACAATCTTGGAAAGAGAGCTGCAAGAACCCTTTATGATTAGCCATTCAATCACCTCACTTTACACATGACAAGACTGAAGCCCAGACAAGGTGAGATTGTTATTTAAGATAATAAAATCCAATGACGGATGTCATCTGATTTCTGTCCAGTACTCTTTTAATGATACTATGCTACCTGCTACATTTTCCTCCATGAACAAAGTCATAAAAATACAGTAATTTATTTTATTTTATTTTATTTTATTTTATTATTTTTTGAGATGGAGTCTCACTCTGTCTCCCAGGTTGGAGTGCAGTGGTACAACCTCAACTCACTGCAACCTCCACCTCCTGTGTTCAAGCAATTCTCCTGCCTCAGCATCCCCAGTAGCTGGGATTACAGGCACCAGTCATCATGCCCTGCTAATTTTTGTATTTTTAGTAGAGATGGGGCTTCACCATATTGGTCAGGCTGATCTCGAATTCCTCACCTCAGGTGATCATCTGCCTTGGCCTCCCTAAGTGCTGAAGATTTGTATGAGGATTATCAGAAATGTTGGCCGGGCACAGTGGCTCATGCCTGTAATCCCAGCACTTAGGGAGGCCAAGGCGGATGATCACCTGAGGTCAGGAGTGCTGAGCCACCTCATCCAGCCTAATACAGTATTTTAAAAATCAGAATACTTGAATAAACAAAATCCCTATGAATTCTAAAGCACCTCAAGGACCATCAGAGTAATTAATAGCTACACACTTTATTTTTCATCTGGGTGTAGCTGTCCACCAAGGGGTCAGTATTGAGCACTGTTTCTTTAATAGCATTATTAATGATCCTGAAGAGAAGGAGGACAGCAATTTGTCAGCTATGCAACCTTTAGAAAACGTAAGTCCAGGGGAGGGGGGAGGGATAGCATTAGGAGATATACCTAATGTAATTGACAAGTTAATGGGCGCAGCACACCAACATGACACATGTATACATATGTAACAAACCTGCAGGTTGTGCACATGTACTCTAGAACTTAAAGTATAATAATAATAATAAAAAAGAAAACATAAGTCCAGAGCCAGAAGTTTAATTAGCTAAGCCCCACAGTGGTCTGTCAACTACTTTTGCCTCCATTTACCAAACAAGGTTACAGAAACTCAGGGAGTGTAAGCAACTTGTTCGAGATCAAAATTTGAAACAACAATAAATATCATTTGATGTGAGCTTTGGTGTCTCTAAATCCTCATCCCTTGAACTGGCTCCCTGCTGTTCACCTCTGTAACATGAGGCTGGATGGCATAGGCCATCTTTGAAAGGACTGTACATATTGGCTTGGGGAGAAGGAGCAGTAAAATGAAAAACCGAGTCAATGCCTTTGACTGACACAAATGTTTCAGGCTGGCAGGGAGCCTGAAATGAAGGAGTTAGTTATTAAGTGCTGCAACATTCGCTTGTGGAATGGGAAGTACAAGCCTGTGGAATCTCCTTTGCTGGAGGTGTTTAGGATAGGTTGCAAAACCCTCTCTCTGGAGTGACTTAAGTGAAATTTACTTGGAATCAAGGATTGGTTCTCCTAAACAGCAGATTATACAGCTCTTTATGGGTGGGAGGGTGGCTTGAGGTTAGAGAAGTTGCCTAGAATTATATGCCCAATAAATATTGTCTGTTGATTGAGTAAATAATGCATCTCTCACACATGTGTACTCTTTTTAAGTGTGTTTAGATGTTGTGTTTGATACAACAATTGATACTGAATTCACAGTAATTTTGTGTCAGTTGTGCATTTTCTCATTCAATGCACAGCAAAAGTCTAAAATGTTGTTATGGAGTGTCCAAGCATTTCTTATACTTGTACTCTACAAGGCCAGTGTTGTCTGGACGATATAATCACCAAAGTTTTCTTAGGCAAAAGAAGATTCTCTAACTCAGAAATTGTGTTATTTGGGGCTCTTCAAGACCAGAAAGACAAAACAAATTAGAGAGAGTTCTGAAAAGTGTAATGGCATGATTAAATAAGAGATGGATTAGAGACTTCTAAAGAAAATGGAAATAGACATGAGTTTGTATAAGCACTGGCGGGGGAATAAACAGAGAGCACATGACAGAAAGCATCATGATTACCTGGGAGATGTAAATGCCATGAATACAAAAGTATTACTTTGCTGTATATGAACTTTGAGTAGGTTATCTGGGATTAAAGTAAGGAAGAATAGGAAGTTTGCATTTCCCACAAGTACTTCCTATTTCATGGTGATCATGACACAATGAAATCCAGAATAGAAAAGCAAAGAAATAAATCCATTGTGCACTCAATATTTGGAAAGGAGAGCCATGGAAAAACTGTGGACATAAAAAAACTAAAAGTTTATATTTTCGATAATGTACAGGATTTCTTGAAAACTATTTAAAACAACTATTGGAAACGCAGTACAAATTAATGCAAGAGTTCAAAATTACCACATGCCTTGAAAAAGAAAGTCCTATATGCTTAATGGTTGTGAGAGACTGCCAAGTGGTTAAAATTATTATAAAATATACATAACATAAAATTTACCATGCCAACTATTTCGGGTTTACAGTAGAAACATACCCATTTGTGTGAAAAAACCTCCAGAACTTTTTATCTGCAAATCTGAAATTGTACTTATTAAACAATTCTGCTTTTCTCCGTCCCCACCCTCTTGATAAACCACCATTTAACTTTCTGTGCCTATGAAGACTACTTAAATATCCAGAGAAAGTGGAATCATACAGCATTTGGCTTTTTGTAATTGGTTGTATGCCTCTAGCATAATGTCCTCAAGGTCATTCATGAGAGCAGGACAGGATTCCTCCCCTTTAAAGGCAATAATACCACGTATATCCATTCATCCCTCAATAGACATTGGTTACTCCTCCTCTAGCTAGGAATCATGGCCTGTTAGTGTGTTTTTTTTTTTAACTACATTTTCATCTGAGACATAATTCATTTATATAAACCAAATAGGATGTTTGCTGTTCGCTTCCAAATCAAGGTAAGAAATCGACTGTTTAAAGCGGTCTTTCCCACTCAAGCAAACAAAGCCAAAACGTGCCACCACCAACAGAATAAACAAAACATATCAAAAGAACCTGAATACTTGAACATTTGACACCAAACAGCAGCAGATCCACTATCCATTGTAAATTATAGGTTTATGGTAATATAAAACCCCTTGCCCTTATAAAGACAGAGGGACGTGATGTTCAAATATGACAGATTTTAAAATACATATTTTCTGCAAATTCTTTATTATACAACTCTTTTTTTTCCCCAAAACAATAGGATAATGTAGCCTAGATGGCATTCAGGTCATTTGGCAATTGCTTTCTCCTAAAACAGTGGTTGCCAAGCTTGGTCAAAAATCAGAATCTGCTAAACACCCTAAGAATCTGTATTCTTGATTTCCATTCATGGCTACTAAAATAAAAAACTTCAGGGATTGTGTATTAGTCCGTTTTGCATTGCTATAAAGAAATACTTGAGATTAGGCCACTTATAATGAAAATAAGTTTATTTTGGCTCACAGATCTGCAAGCTGTACAAACATGGCACCAGTATCTGCTTGGCTTCTAGTGAGACCTCACGAAGCTTACAATGGTGGTGGAAGGCAAAGGAGGAGCTGGCATGTCACATGGCAAGAGGGAGCAAGAAAAGGAGGAGGAGATGCTGGCTCCTTTCAACAACCAGCTCTCCTGTGAACTCATAGAGTGAGAACTCACTCATTACCATGAGGAGGACACCAAGCCATTAACAAGGCATAAGTCCTCATGACCTAGTCACCTCCTACTGGGCCCCACCTTCAACATTGAGGATCACATTCCCACACGAGATGTGGAGGGCACAAATATCCCGACCCATAACAATTGGGAACCACTACTTCAGTTTCATCAACGAGCTCTGACTAGAATGTAGAATGTATCATGCAATTCATCAAGCTATCTGCTTGTTATCTAGGACTCTAAAGACTTTCCTAGAAGCCTCTGACTTCTTTAATAGCCATGGGTATAGCTATTCTATTTCACCATGACTTGAATGTGTTTCTGTCAGCATTCCACTCCACTCTTAAAAGCCTTCTAAACCCGCTGCCCACTGCTCTCCATAGCCATCAGCAACTTATGTTTCTATCCCCAATGCAATACCCTCTGTTTCCTTCTCTGAATCAGAGCCTGTGGGATTCTCAAAGTGACAATTAATCAAACTGTTAAATTACTCATTGAGATGTACTAACATGTCACCCCTCAGCTCCTAAGAGACATGTTCTTTTTGTCAGAGGCTTCCAATGACCGTGTCATTGCCTTTAGAATTACTTCCCTTTGCTCTCAAAACCTGTACCATTTTGTTGCCTCATCTGGGAAATATATGCTAGCATCGATTAAAAGAGGCAGGAAGAAAAGATTTAATATTGTTCTCATTATGCTTTAAATAAGCAAATCCCTGACCTATACTCATCCATACCCAGCTACAGATGTTCTCTAAATTGTCACATGTTTTTCCTTTCTCCCTCCGTTCCCTAAATGTTCCCAAACTAACAGGACATTAAATGAGAAAATGCTTCTCCATAAAATTTGCTTAATTTACTATTTGTCTCCCTCCACACAGCATCCTTCTCATCATCTGTAATGTGCAATCAATCACATACCCCTGGGAATGTTGTTCATTGGTCATTTACATGATTAAAGAATGGAGAAAATGAGACACTTAAAAGAATAGAGGTGTTTTAATAACCTCCAATTTGAATCTCTTCTCACTACCTACCCTCTACTGACAATATAGCAAACATTGCCACTTTCACTCTCTCTCTAAAAGGAGGTTTCAGATTTACCCTTATGCAATGCAGTATTTTATTTATTAAGGATGCCAAAAATATTCCAGGCTTTTAAGCCCTATGGGAAACCTTATTCTGGCTGCAACAGGAAGATTACCATGGATACATCTCTGCTCCACTGGATGATCAGCAACAGCTGTTGAGCCAAGCTTGGGAGCCCTCTCAGTCTGCTTATCACA
The DNA here is from genome assembly GCF_001698545.2 of Rhinopithecus bieti. Classification (NCBI taxonomy): domain Eukaryota; kingdom Metazoa; phylum Chordata; class Mammalia; order Primates; family Cercopithecidae; genus Rhinopithecus; species Rhinopithecus bieti. The sequence continues at coordinate 8,394 of NW_016817454.1, read as the reverse complement.
CAAATTATATCAGGTGAAACCATAAACGCCACATCGCTTAGTGACATTAGAATCAGATATTTCCAGTAGCTTTGCCTGAAAGCAAAAAGTAGTCAACAGTTTCCAGGATCTCTCATACTTATTTGAAATGTCCTGACCTTTAGTGACTACCTTTACTATCCGGTAGATGAATGAAATTCCTCTGTAATTGACCTCCACCTGCAAATTTACCCCAAACCCTGAGTTGAGCAGGTGGGGGAGAGCGAGAAATTGGGAGGAACCACTTTCAGGGGACAGCTTGGAGTTCTTGCTTCTTTGATATTATATGACGCAAATATAGTGGTCCCCCTTATCCATGAGGGGTACATTCCAAGACCCCTAGTGGATGGAGAAAACTCTAGATGACACCAAATCTCATATATATATATATAATATATATACACACACACACACACACACACACACACACATATATATATGTACACATACACACACTTATCTTTTTAGATAAAAGAAGCACTGAAGCACTTCATGCCTGCTTTGGCACATTCAAATTCTCAGCTTAACTACTTTTATGCTTTGAGGCCATTCTTAAGTAAACTAAGGGTTCTTTGAGCCCAAGCACTGCAATACTACGACAGTCAATCTGATAACTGAGAGGGTTACTAAGTGACTACCAGGCAGGTAATGTAGACAGCATGCATATATTAGACAAAGGGATGATTCCTGCCCTAGGTGGGACAGGGCAGAACGGGCAAGATTTCATCATGCTACTCAGAACAGTGAGCAATTTAAAACTTATGAATTGTTTATTTCTGGAATTTTCTACTTAATATTTTCAGACCATGGTGGAACACAGGTAACTGAAACTGTAGAAAGCAGAACTTCACATAAGGTAGGTGGGGGCTACTGTATACATTGAGCTTTGCGAGAGTGCCTGACTTGGTCTACAATTGTTGTGACCCACTTGCTTTCTAAAAGAATAGTGGGCCTTACAGAAGGTGAAGTGAGCTGACAGCCAGAAAAGAAGCAAGAGATCTTGCATGCCCTATGAGGGTTTAGTAGGCAATCAATTATGGCTACATAACATGCACAGAGAGTGCCAACCTCACCATTTCTGCTGTGCTTTGAGCAGCCTGAGCTCTACTCCAAGTGAAAGTTTCTTCCCTTGATAAGGAGAAAAGTGGCACTAGGAAGCAAAAAGTAATGGAGTTCATTTCAGAAATGCCAAATGAGTAAGACCCTACTGCAGAGTCAAAATGAACTCTTACTGCCTACAGAGTCTGGTCTCAGGCTTGATGCAAAAGTGGAGTCTGGATACTTTGCCAAGAAGTCAAAAAAGGGAAAAAATTACTATTTTCTTGTAGTAGTGTCTCCATGGAAGGTGTTCCTTCATAAATCATTGGATAATTTCAGTTACCTTAAAACAAGTCTTCCAGATAACGCTTTACATGTGTAGCTTTGTACCATGCATTTCTTTAAATAAGAACAACATTTTAAAAAGTTTCAGTGATATTGAGATACATGATTGAGCAGTGTTTGTGTAGAAAGCCCAAAGAATAGAAAAGAAATGCATAAAATGAAATTCTAAACAAACAAATCTATAAAGAAGAAGGTTAATGAAGAAAAACATTAGCAGGAAAATCAAGAACACTCCATTTTTTTCTACAATGCAATCAAAGTCTTCCCCACGTAAATATACCAACGCTGACAAACCTGTGAGTTTCAAAAGCTCCTAATGAGAGAATTAACACAATCTGAAAAAAG
>NW_016817454.1:0-4560 GCF_001698545.2 Rhinopithecus bieti | reverse complement strand
CCCTGAAAAAAAAAAATTTTTTTTTTTTTTTTTTTTTTTTTTTTTTTTTTTTTTTTTTTTTCTGGCTGAGGAGCAGGTATTACCTGGAGAGAGAGAACCCTAGCAGGACTTCCCTTTCATTCTCAATAATAGCAGTAATGTTGGCTGATATGTATTTAGTGATTAACCTATATCAAATACTTTGTATTCGCTATCTATTTTTAACCTTTGAGACCTGAGTTTACAGATGAGGAAACCAAGACTCACTGAAGACACACCAAGAATAAGTGGCAGAGCCAGATTTGAGAGCAAGTCTATTTGACTCCCGAGCCAGTCTTTTCCATTACCAGACTGTTTAAACAGTCTGTTCCATTGTCTCTCAGCAAATGACTAGAGATACTGTGAGCAGAAAGATAGGGGTATATTTCATATTTGGCAGCTAGGACCCAACATAATTAAGTTTGGAATGTTCACTTAAAATGTCTATGGATTTTGTCACTTCTCTGCTCAAAACTTTTAATTGTCCAGCATAGCAAATTTCTTACCTGGAATTCAAAGCCTGATATGATCTAGCCCCACTCACACTTCTACACTTAACTTCTTCCTATTTCACACATTTACTGATTCGACAATTCATTGAACAAAAAAGCAATATGATCTTGTATCAGTTAGCTCAGGGTGCCATAACAATATACCATAGACTGGGTGGTTTAAACAACAGGAATTCATTTCTCACAGTTCTGTAGGCTGGTAATTCCAAGACCAAGGTACCAGCCAATTCTGTTCCCTGGTGAGGGCCCTCTTTCTGGTTTGCAGGCAGCTGCCTCCTTGCTATGTCCTCACATGGTGAAGAGAGGGAGAGAGAATGAGGAAGTAAGCTCTCTGGGGTCTCTTCTTACAAGGGCACTAATCCCATCAGTCCAGAACCTCACTCTCATGACCTCATCTGATCCTAATTACCTCCCAAAGGCCCCACTTCCAAATACCAAACATTGAGGATTAGGGCTTTAACATAAGAATTTTGCTGGGCACAGTGGCTCACGCCTGTAATCCTAACACTTTGAGAGGCCGAGGCAGGAGGATTGCTTCAGTCCAGGATTTCAAGACCAGCCATAACATAGTAAGATCCCTGTATCTACAAAAAATTTAGAAATTAGCCAGATATGGTGGTATGCACCTGCAGTCCCAGCTACTTGGGAGGCTGAGGTGGAAGGACTGCTTGAGCTCAGGAGGTTGAGGCTGCAGTGATTCGAGATCACACCACTGCACTCCAGCCTTGGTGACAGAGTGAGACCCTGTCTCAAAAAAACACAATATATATACATATATATAATTTATAAATAACTTACACATAAATTTGTATATATACACAATTTATATATATGTATATACATACAATTTGTATGTGTGTATATACATATACAATCTATATATAAGTATATGTATTTATGAATTTTGCAGGGACATATTCAGTTCATGGTAGGGCCCCACTAGTTAGTCCCTTAGCCGTAGAAAGTGACACACCTCCTTTTTCTTTCTTTCTTGCCCAATTGCTAGTGCATTTAAGCAGTTTAGGATCATCACCCATTTGCCTCCCCAGACTTTACCTCTAAGAATCTTTGAGAACTATTCTAATTAAATTGGTATCACAGAAAGAAACACATAAGTACACACAACTGGATGAATTATTTCATTCAACAAATATTTAGTGGGACTGGGCTGGGTCTTGGTAATATAAGACACATGCAATCCCTGCCCTCCTGGAGTCTTCTGCCTAGAATATCACGATCCCCTCTAGCTGCTGCCCTGATGTCATCACCTTTGTAGTTGCACTTCTTGAAAACTTTATATTCATTGTGTACACTCCCTTATCTTCAATCCACTCCGTAAGCCACTGTAATATACCATTTCCCTCAGAGCAAAATGCTTCTTACCAAATCATCAACTATCTCCTCCATCCCTCAATTTTATTATAAATTCAATACACTTATTTAGTCTTATTTAGTTTGACATTTGTGGAATATTTGGCATTATTGACCTCACTTGACCACTGGAAATTCCCTCTTCCCTTCTTTTCTGTGGAATAGTGCCCTCCTGGTTTTTCCCTCTACCCTTTCCATATGGGTTCCTCTTAAATATTGATGTGCAAGGTTCTGCTCTTAGCTCTCTTCTAGTCGTAGTCTAGACCATTATTTTTCAGTGTGGTTCTTGGAACACTTGTGTCACCATGACCTAAGCTGCTTAGTAAAAAACACAAATTTCCTTCCTCTTAGTCAATTCCATAACCTCAAAACACTCTAGAATCTATTCTAATCCAGCATCGTAGATGATCCATATAGACTCTAAATATTAAAAAATCAATGTTCTATACACACAGTACCTCCTGGACAATGTTAATTTTCCCTATGGCTTCAGTTACCGGCTATATACTGGATGTGGAGGCTGGTAAGTTTGTAGTTGACATACAAGGAAGTTAAGAGATGGCTTAACTTGAGATGGCTACTATTTTCTCCATGAAGCAGGAGTTGAGATCGTACAGTGAGAATGAGAGCATAGAGTTGGAGTGGAAAAGAGAATAGCAGAAGATAAGGGAAATACAGATGGTTTGCTGAATAGTGTGGAAGCGCTAGTTGAGACTGAATACCAGGTGGGTATTTAGTCATTCATTTTGTGATGGGGAGATTTCTTTCCCCAGCAACCTTGGTATAGATATAAAGAAGGCAAAAATTTATAGTTCAAATATCTGAGGGTACTAATAAGAATATATAATTATGGACAATAGGATTCAGGCTTCATAGAAAAGGAAGTAATGAGATGGGACTAATAAAGGTCTTGATGCTGTCCATGTACAGGTGTAACAAAAGCAATGGAATGAAAGAACTGGAAAAATGGATGGCTATTGATAAAGTGGAAAAATTTAAGATTTCAAAGATGAAGCAGCTTTTGGTAATGACAAAGTCCAGAGTATTGCTCTGGAAGTGGGTAGCTGAAGTGGAGAGTTGGTGAACATTAAGAAATAGAGAGGCCAGAGTATGTGAAAGATTGTCCAGTTTGGACATTGGAGTCACCAAAGATAATGGTGGCAGGGCTTGGAATGGAGAGGAAGATTGTCAGCCAAGGTCTCCAGTGAATGACAGAGAGTGGTCAAGAGGTTGATAGATTACACCAGAAGGGATCAAGTATCTTGTCTATTAAGAGACATTTAATTTCTGGAAATATCAAATTTCCTATTGTTATGTCCAAGATTTTTCAAATTCTGGTCCCAACCTAAATTGTTAACTGACTGCAATCTATTTACCTTCATAAAACTTCCATCACAACTTCAATGGGCTATTGCCATTCCCTGAACAGATGCCATATGCTCCATTATGCATTTCCTAATCCTTCCTCTGAACTTCCATAGTATTTTACTAGAGGCACACCTGCAGCTTAGGGCTTTTATTACAGTTATTTATACACATATCTTCTCCCCACCAGTGTGTTTGACCCTAGGATTGATGTCATATACATTTTTGTAACACCCATGTTAGCACCTAGTATAGTGCCTTTCAAGTAGCAAGCAATTGATGAATATTTAAATATTTGTTGAATATTTATAAGACTTTAAAATCACAACTAGAATATGTTTAAACCAATTGTAGAACCCATGTAAGTTTAAAAAGATACATGTTTATTCATTCATCTTCAGGAAGGAATTTATTTTTTTAATGGCTGCAAAATTCTGCAAATTATACAATGATGTAAGAATCTATTCACAAAGTCTGGTTTATTAAGATACAAGAGTTTTTCAATGAGAGCATATGGACACAGGGAGGGGAACATCACACACCGGAGCCTTTCAGAGGGTGGGGGATAAGGGGAGGGATAGCATTAGGAGAAATAACTAATGTAGATGATGGGTTGATGGGTGCAGCAAACCACCATGGCACATGTATACCTATGGAACAAGCTGCACGTTTTGCACATATATCTCAGAACTTAAAGTATAATAAAAAAAGAAATAAAGAAAAAAAAGAGGTGGGCGGTTCCAAGATGGCCGAATAGGAACAGCTCCAGGCTATAGCTCCCAGCGTGAGTGACACAGAAGACAGGTGATTTCTGCATTTCCAACTGAGGTACCAGGTTCATCTCACTGGGGTGTGTCAGACAGTGGGTGCAGGACAGTGGGTGCAGCCCACCGTGCAAGAACTGAAGCAGGGCGAGGCATTGCCTCACCTGGGAAGCTCAAGGGGTAAGGGAATTCCCTTTCCTAGCCAAAGGAAACCGTGACACACAGTACCTGGAAAATCGGGTCACTCCCACCCTAATACTGTGCTTTACCAAGGGTCTTAGCAAATGGCACACCAGGAGATTATATCCTGCGCCTGGCTCAGAGGGTCCCACGCCCACGGAGCCTCCCTCATTGCTAGCTCTGCAGTCTGAGATCTAACGGCAAGGCGGCAGTGAGACTGGGGGAGGGGGACTCGCCATTGCTGAGGCTTGAGTAGGTAAACAAAACGTCCAGGAAGTTCGAACTGGGTGGAGTCCACCACAGCTCAAAGAGGCCTGCCTGCATCTGTAGACTCCACCTCTGGGGACAGG
>NW_016817453.1:0-283 GCF_001698545.2 Rhinopithecus bieti | reverse complement strand
CTTCTTTCTAGTTTCCATCTGAGGATATTTCCTTTGTCACCGTAAGCTTCATTACGCTAAGAATTCTCCCATTGCAGATTTCAAGAAAACTGAGTTAGGGAACTGATCACTGAAGAGAAACGTGTAACTCTGTGAGTTGCATTCATACATCGAAGTGCATTTTCCCAGAAGGCTTCTTTCCAGTTTTATCTGAAGATGTTTCCTTTTCACCATAGCCCTCTATGAACTCCCAAATATCACTTTGCAGAATCCACGACAACAGGGTGAGCAAACTTTTCCAAGA
>NW_016817452.1:0-540 GCF_001698545.2 Rhinopithecus bieti | reverse complement strand
GAGACAGAGTTTTGCTTTTGTTGTCCAGGCTGGAGTGCAATGGCTCGATCTCAGCTCACCTTGACCTCCACCTCCTGGGTTCAAGCGATTCTCCTGCCTTAGCCTCCCGAGTAGCTGGGATTACAAGCATGGGCCACCATGCCCGGCTAATTTTTTTGTGTATTTTTAGTACAGACGGGGTTTCTCCATGTTTGTTAGGCTGGTCTTGAACTCCTGACCTCAGGTGATCCGCCCACCTTGGCCTCGCAAAGTGCTGGGATTACAGGTGTGAGCCACCACGCCCGGCCAGACCTGGCACATTTTTTTGCAAATGAGGGAAGGGGTGGTGATATGGTTTGGCTGTGTCCCCACTCAAATCTCATCTTGAGCTGTAGTTCCCATAATCTCCACATGTTGTGGGAGGGACCAGGTGGAGGTAATTGGATCATGGGGGGGTTCCCCCTTGTTGTTCTTGTGATAATGAATGAGTCTCGGGAGGTCTGATGGTTTTACAAGTGTCTAGCACTTCTCCTGCTGGCACTCCTTCTCTCTCCTGCTGGC
>NW_016817451.1:0-940 GCF_001698545.2 Rhinopithecus bieti | reverse complement strand
GCATGAAATCAGTGTTAGTAAAGTGCTCCAAAAAAATAAAGGTGCAACTTCATGAGATGAATTCAAAAATCACAAAGCAGTTTCTCAGAAAGCTTCTTTCTACTTTTTGTCTGAGGATATTTCCTTTGTTACCATAAACTTCAATGCACTCTGAAATATCCCATTGCAGATTTCAAGAAAACATTGTTAGCAAACTGCTCACTGAAAAGAACAATGTAACTCTGTGAGATGAATTCACACATCACAAAGCAGATTCTCAGAAAGCTTCTTTTTGTTTTTATCTGAGGATATGCCCTTTTTCACTATAGGCCTCAAATCACTCCGAAATATCCTATTGCAGATTCCACGACAACAGTGTTATCAAACTGCTCAATGAAAAGAGCAGTGTAAACATGTGAGATGAATTCACACATCACAAAGCATTTATTCAGAAAGCTTCTTTCTAGTTATTATCTACAGATATTTCTTTGTCACCATAGGCTTCAATGTGATCCAAAATATCCCTTTTCAGATTCCCCAAGAACAGTGCTACCAAACTGCTCCCTGAAAAGAAAGGTGTAACTTCATGAGGTGAATTCACAAATCACCAAGAAGTTTCTCAGAAAACATTTTATAGTTTTCTGTGAGGATAATTCCTCTGTCACCAAAGCTTCAATGTGCTCTGAAATACCCTTTGCATATTCCAAGAAAACAGTGTTTGCCACCTGTTCCATGAAAAGCACAGTGTTACCCTGTGAGATGAATTCACACATCACAAAGCACTTACTCAGAAAGTTCTTTTGATTTTATCTGAGGATGTATTCTTTTCACCATAGGCTTCAATGTGATCCAAAATACACTATCTCAGTTTCCCCAAAATCATTGCTACAAAACTGATCCATGAAAAGAATCATGTAACTCAGTGCGATGAATTATCACATGACAAAATAGTTTCTCAGAA
>NW_016817450.1:0-652 GCF_001698545.2 Rhinopithecus bieti | reverse complement strand
CTGCTTCCTGAGGACAAAGTTGTAACTCTGGGAGACGAATTCACAGATGACAAAGAAGTTTCTCAGAAAGCTTCTCTCACGTTTTGAACTGACGATATTTCCTTTACTAGCGTAGGCCACAATGCGATCCAAACTAGCCCTTCTCAGGTTCCTCAACGACAGTGTGAATGGACTCCTCCATGAAACATAAGTCTAACTCTGTGAGATGAATTCACACATCACCAAGAATTTTGTAACAAAGCTTCTTTCTAGTTTTCATCTGCGGTGATTTCCTTTGTCACCGTAGGCTTCATTGTGCTTAGAAGTATCCCATTGCAGATTTCAAGAAAACTGTGTTAGCAAACTGATCACGGAAGAGAAACGTGTAACCCTGTGAGTTGCATTCACACATCGCCATGCTGTTTCTCAGAAGCCTTCTTTCCAGTTTTTATCTGTGGATATTTCCCTTTTCAACATAGCTCTCAATGAGCTCGCAAATATCACTTCGCAGAATCCATGACAAGAGTATTAGCAAACTGTTCCATGACGGGAAGAGTGGAACTCTTTGTGATGAAGTCACACATCAGAAGACAATCTCTCAGAAAGCATCTTTGTAGTTATTATCTGAGGATATTTCCTTTTTCACCATGGGCCCCTATGGGCCCCCAATATC
>NW_016817449.1:36116-39049 GCF_001698545.2 Rhinopithecus bieti | reverse complement strand
AGAAGATACCTCCTATTTCACTGTACGGCTGAATGTGCTCCCGAATGTCCCTTCACAGATCTGGAAATGACGGAGTTACCAAACTGCATAATATAAGACAACTTTTAACTATGCGATATGAATCAATATATTTAACACAAAGCAGTTTCACAGAAATATTCTTTCCAGTTTTTGTCTGAGGATATTTCCTTTTTCACCAGAGCCGTCCCTATACTCCCGAATGTCTCCTGGCAGCTTTTTCTCCAAAAGGGATTCCGGAATCCTGTATGAGAAGAAAGGTATAATTCTGTGAGTGGAATGCACACTTCACAAAACAGTTCCTCAGAAAGCTTCTCTCCAGTTTCTATTTGAAGACGTTTCCTTTCTCACCATATGCCTCAAAGTGCACCTGAATATCCCTTTCACAGACTAAACAAGAACAGTGTTATTATGCTGCTCAATGTAAAGAGAAGCTTAACTGTGTGAACGGAATTTACGTGACATACAGCAGTTTCACAGAAAGCTTCCTTCTGGATTTTACATGAGGATATTTCTTTCTCCATGTTCTATGTTTCGATCCCAAATGTCCTTCCTCATATTCTACAGTGATTTCAAGCTGCTCAATCAAAAGAATGGTTTAACTCTATGAGATGAATACACACATCACAAAGCAGTTGCTCAGAAAGTTTCTCTGCAGGTTTCATCGGAAGACGTTTCCTTGCTCAGCACAAACTTCCGGACATCACTAAATATCCCTTCACAAATTCTTCAAAGACAGAATTTCAAAACTGGGCAACATAGAGTAAGCATTAACTCGGTGAAGTGAATGCACATATCAGAGAGTAGATTCTTGGAATGCTTCTTCCTCGATTTTATTTCAGTATATTTCAATATTGGCCATAGTCCTCAAGGCGCTCCGAAATATCAGTTTTTCGGTTTCATAGGAACCGTGTTCAAACCCTGCCTTGTGAGAAAAAAGGTATAACTCCCTGAGTATAATCCATACATCAAAATTAATTTCTCAGAAAGCTTCTATCCAGTTTTTAGCTGAAGATATTTCCTCTTTCACCATAGGCCTGAATTTGATCCCTATTGTGCCTTCGTGTATCCATGCACGACGGTGTTTCCAAGCTGCATAATATAAGAAAAGTTTCAACTATGTGAGATGAATCAATATATCTAATATGAAGCAGTTTCACAGAAATCTTACTTCCAGTTTTGTCTGAGGATATTTGCTTTTCACCATCGTCGTCCCTATACTCCCGAATGTCTCTTGGTAATTTTTTCTCCCAAAGGGATTCCGGAATCCTTTATAAGAAGAAATTTATATTAATGAGAGTGGGATGCACACGTCACAAGGCAACTCCTCAGAAAGCTTCTCTCCAGTTTCTATCAGAAGGCGTTTCCTTTCTCACCATCAGCCTCAAAGCGCTGCTGAATATCCCTTTCACAGACTAAATAAAAACAGTGTTATGATACTGCTCAATGAAAAGAGAAGCTAACTGTGTGAGTGGAATTCAAATATCCCTTCGCGGATCCATCCACGAGGGATTTTCCAAGCTGCGTAATGGAAAGAAAGCTTCATCCATGTGAGATGAGTAAACTTAGCAAAAAGTAGATTCACAGAAAGCTTCTTTCCACTTTTTATGTGAAGATAGTTCCTTTTTCACCATAGTCCTGAGTGTGCTCCCGAAGGTCCCTTCGTGGATCCATCCATGACAGTTTCCAAGCTGCAAAATGTATAGAAAACTTTCTCTATGTGAGATGATTACACATATCACAGAGTAGTTTTCTAGAAAGCTTCCTTCCAGTTTTTGTCTGAGGCTATTTCCCTTATCACCATCGGCATTAACATTCTCCAGAATATCCCTTGGTACCTGTTTCTTCAAAAAGGGTTTCCCCGACGCTGTATGAGAAGAGAGGTACAACACGGTGAGTGGAATGCACACGTCACAAAGCAGTTCCTCGGAAACCTTCTCTACACTTTCGGTCTGAACATATTTCCTTTTTCACCATAAACCTCAAAGGGCTCCCGAATATCCCATCACATGCTAAACATACACAGGTTTAGAAAACTGCTCAATGAAAAGAGAGGTTTAACTGAGCGAGAGGAATTAAGATGACACAGAGCAGTTTCACAGAAAGCTTCCTTCTGGTTTTTTTCCTGTGGATATTTCTTTCCCCATATTCTAAGGATCGTTCCCATATGTCCTTCCTCTGTTGCCACAGAAACAGTGATTTCAAGCTGCTCAATTCAAATAATGGATTACCTCTATGAGAGGAATACACACATCATAAAGCAGTTGTTCAGAAAGTTTCTCTGCAGGTTTAAACAGAAGACGTTTCCTTACCACAAGTTTCCAGGCGTCACTAAATATCCTTTCACAGATTCTTCAAAGACAGAGTTTCGAAACTGGGCAACATAGAGGAAGCATTAACTCTGTGAATTGAATACACATATCAGAGAGCTGATTCTTGGAACGCTTCTTGCTCGATTTTATTTCAGTATATTTCCCTATTCGCCATAGCCCTCAAAGCACTCCAAAATATCACTTTTTCAGTTTCACAGGAACAGTGTTCAAACACTGCCTTGTTGGAAAAGAGGTATAACTCCCTGAGTGGAATGCATGCATCACAAAGTAGTTTCTCAGAAAGCTTCTATCCAGTTTTTATCTGAAGGTATCTCCTCTTTCACTGTAGGCCTGAATGTGCTCCGGAATGTCCCTTCGTGGATCCGTGCATGATGGGGTTTCCAAACTGCGTAATACAGGCAAAGTTTTAACTATGTGAGAAGAATAAACATACCTAACACAAAGCAGTTTGACATAAATCTTCTTTCCAGTTTTGGTCCGAGGATATTTCCTTTTCACCATAGCCGTTTATGAGCTACCAAATATCCCTTTGCAGAATCCATGACAACAGTGTAAGCAAACTGTTCCAAGAAGGGAAGGGTG
>NW_016817449.1:0-35198 GCF_001698545.2 Rhinopithecus bieti | reverse complement strand
GCTATTTCCCTTTTCACCATCGGCATCAACATGCTCCAGAATATCACTTGGTATCTCTTTCTCGAACAGGGTTTAGCCGGCGCTGTATGAGAAGAGAGGTATGCCACTGTGAGTTCATGCACACATTACAAAGCAGTTCCTCAGAGAGCTTCTCTCCAGTTTCTGTCTGAACATATTTCCTTTTTCACCGTAAGCCTCAAAGTGCTCCCGAATATCCCATCACACGCTAAACACACACAGGGTTAGAAAACTGCTCAATGAAAAGAGAGGCTTAACTGAGTGAGAGGAATTAAGGCAACACAGAGCAGCTTCACAGAAAGCTTCCTTCTGGATTTTACCTCAGGATATTTCTTTCTTCATATTCTAAGTATTGTTCCCATACGTCCTTCCTCAGATTCCGCAAAACAGTGATTTCAAGCTGCTCAATCCAAACAATGGTGTAACTCCATGAGACGCATACACACATCGCAAAGCAGTTGCTCAGAAAGGTTCTCTGTATGTTTTATCGGAAGACGTTTCCTTGCTCACCACAAGCCTCCAGGCGTCACTAAATATTCCATCACAGATTCTCCAAAGACAGAGTTTCAAAACTGGGCAACATAGAGTAAGCATTAACTCTGTGAAGTGAATGCACATATCAGAGAGCAGATTCTTGGAACACTTCTTTCAGATTTTATTTCAGTATATTTCACTATTCACCATAGTTCTCAATGCGCTCTGAAGTATCACCTTTTTGGTTTCACAGGAACGGTGTTCAAACACTGCCTTGTGAGAAAAGAGGTATAACTCCCTGAGTGAAATGCTTGCATCACAAAGTATTTCCTCACAAAGCTTCTATCCAGTTTTTTCTGAAGATATATCCACTTTCAGCATAGACCTGAATATGATCCCGAATGTCCCTTTGTGGAGCCGTGGATGATGGAGATTCCAAAGTGCATAATATAAGAAAAGTTTTAACTATTCGAGATGAATCAATATATCTAACATGAAGCAGTATCACATAAATATTCTTTACAGTTTTTGTCTGAGCATATTTCCTTTTTCACCATAGCCGTCCCTATACTCCCAAATGTCTCTTGGTAGCTTTTACTCTAAAAGGGATTCCGGAATCCTCTATGTGAAGACAAGTATATATCTGTGAGTGGAATGCACACGTCATAGAGCAGCTCCTGAATAAACTCTCCATTTTGTATCTGAAGACGTTTCCGTTCTCACCATAGGCCTCAAAGCGCTCCTAAATATCCCTTTCGCAGTCTAAACAAAAACAGTGTTATGATACTGCACAATGAAAAGAGAAGCTTAACTTTGTGAGCAGAATTCACGTGACACAGCAGTTTCACAGAAAGCTTCCTTCTGTTTTCTCTCTGAGGTTATTTCCTTTTCAGGATATTCTAAATAGCGTTTCCAAATGTCCTTTGTCAGATTCCACAGAAGGAGCGATTTCAAACTGCTAAATCCAAACAATGATTTAACTCTATGAGATGAATACAAACATCACAAAAGAGTTGCGCAGAAAGCTTCTCTCCAATTTTCGATGGAAGACATTTCCTTGCTCGACACAGGCCTCCGGTTGTCCCTTACTGTCCCTTCGCCAATCACTCAAAGACTGACTTTCAAAGTGGGAACTGTAGAGTTAGATTTAACCCTGTGAATCGAATGGACATGTCAGAGAGCAGTTTCTTCGAGTCCTTCTTTCTGTTTTTTTATTGGAGGACAATTAATTTTTGCCATAGTCTTCAATGTGCTCCAAATGTCACTCTTTTGGTTATAGAAGAACAGTTTTCAAAGTGTGCCTTATGAAAAGAAAGTTATAAATCCCTGAGTGGAATGCTCACATCAGCAAGCAGTTTCTCAGAAAGCTTCTTTCCAGTTTTTATATGACTATATTTCCTATTTCAACATACACCCGAAGGTGATCCCAAATATCCCTTTGTGGACGCATCCACGGGGGAGTTTCCAAGCTGCCTAATGTAAAGAAAGCTTTATGTATGTGAGATGAATAAACATAGCAAAAAGCAGATTCACCGAAAGCTTCTTCCAGGTTTTATCTGAAGATATCTCCTTTTTCAACATAGTCCTGAATGTGCTCCTGAAAGTCCCTTCGTGGATCCGTCCATGACAGTTTCCAAGCTGCGTAATGTAAAGAAAGCTTTATTTATGTGAGATGATTACACATATCACAGAGTATTTTCCTAGAAAGCTTCTTTCCAGTTTTTGTCTGGGGCTATTTCCCTTTCACCATCGGCATCAACATGCTCCCGAATATCACTTGGTTATTATTTCTCCAAAAGTGTTTCCCCGACGTTGTACGGGAAGAGAGGTATAACACTGTGAGTGGAATGCACACGTCACAAAGCAGTTCCTCGGAAAGCTTCTCTCCAGTTTCGGTCTGAACATATTTCCCTTTACACCGTAAGCCTCTAAGTGCTCCCAAATATCCCATCACATGCTAAACATACACAGGGTTAGAAAACTGCTCAATGAAAGGAGAGGCTTGACTCAGCGAGAGGAATGAAGATGACACAGAGCAGTTTCACAAAGCTTTCTTCTGGATTTTACCTGAGGATATTTCTTTCTCCGTATTCTAAGGATCTTTCCCAAATATCCTTCCTCAGATTCCAAAAAAATAGTGATTTCCCGCTGCTCAACCCAAAGAATGGTTTAACTCTATTAGTCGAATGCACAGATCGCAAGTCAGTTGCACAGGAAGTTTCTCTGCAGGTTTCATTGGAAGACGTTTCATTGCTCACCACAAGCCTACGGGCGTCACTAAATATCCCATCACAGATTCTTCAAAGAAAGAGTTTCGAAACTGTGCAACATAGAGTAAGCATTAACTCTGTGAAGTGAATGCACATATCAGAGAGCAGATTCTTGGAACACTTTTTCCTCGATTTTATTTCAGTATATTTCACTATTCGCCATAGTCCTCAACGTGCTCAGAAACATCACCTTTTCGGTTTCACAGGAACAGTGTTCAAACACTGCCTTGTGAGAAAAGAGGTAAAACTCCCTGAGTGGAATGCATACATCACAAAGTAGTTTCTCAGAAAGCTTCTATCCAGTTTTTATCTGAAGATATCTCCTCTTTCACCGTAGGCCTGAATGTGCTCCCGAATGTCCCTTCTCAGATAAGTGAATGACAGAGTTTCCTAACTGCATAATATAAGAAAAGTTTTAACTATGCAAGATGAATAAATATATCTAACACAAAGTAGTTTGACAGAAATCTTCTTTCCCCTTTTTGCCTAAGGATATTTCCTTTTTAACCGTAGCCTTCCCTGTACTCCCGAACGTCTCTTGGTAGTTTTTCTGGAATCCTCTAGGAGAAGAAAGGTATATTTCTGTGAGTGGATTGCACGTGTCACAAAGCACCTCCTCAGAAGACTTCTCTCCAGTTTCTATCTGAAGACGTTTCCTTTCTCACCGTAAGCCTCAAAGCACTCCTGAATATCCCTTCGCAGACTAAACAAAAACAGTGTTATGATACTGCTCAATGAAAAGGGAAGCTTAATTGTGTGAGAGGAATTCACGTGACACAGAGCAGTTTCACAGAAAGCTTCCTTCTGGTTTCTATCTGAGGTTATATCTTTTTCAGGATATTCTAATGAGCATTTCCAAATATCCTTTCTCAGACTCCACAGAAAGAGTGATTTCAAACTGCTCAATCCAAGGAATGATTTAACTCTATGATATGAATACAAACATCATAAAAGAGTTGCGCATAACGCTTCTCTCCAATTTTCGATGGAAGATGTTTCCTTGATCAACAGGAGCCTCTGGTTGGCAATTACTATCCCTTCGAGGAACCCAAAAAGACTGACTTTCAACCTGGGCAATGTAGAGAAAGCTTTAACCCTGTGAAAGAATGGACATGTCAGAGAGCAGTTTCTTCGAGTGCTTCTTTCTGTTTTTTATTGGACGACATTTCACTTTTTGCCATAGTCTTCAATGTGCTCCGAATATCACTCTTTTGGTTTTACAGGAACAGTGTTCAAACTGTGTCTTATGAGAAGAAAGTTATAACTCCCTGAGTGGAATGCACATCACCAAGCAGTTTCTCAGAAAGCTTCTCTTCAGTTTTTATCTGACTATATTTCCTATTTCACCATAGGCGTAAATGTGATCCCAAATATCCTTCGCAGTTCCATCGACGAGGGGGTTTCCAGACTGCGTAATGTAAAGAAAGGTTCATCTATGTGAGATGAATAAACATAGCAAAAGCAGATTCACAAAAGCTTCTTTCCAGTTTTATCTGAAGATATTTCCTTTTAACCATAGTCCTCAATGTGCTCCCAAAGGTCATTTCATGGAACCGCCCATGACAGTTTCCAAACTGCATAAGGTAAAGATAGCTTTATCTATGTTAGATGATTACACATATCACAGAAGAGTTCCTAGAAAGCTTCTTTCCAGTTTTTGTCGAGGCTATTTCCCTTTTCACCATCAGTGTCAACATGCTCTCGAATATCACTTGGTACCTGTTTCTCCAAAAGGGTTTGCCCGATGCTATATGAGAAAAGACATATAACACCGTGTGTGGAATGCACACGTCACAAAGCAGTTCCTCAGAGAGGTCCTCTTCAGTTTCTGTCTGAACATATTTCCTTTTCCACCGTAAGCCTCAAAGTGCTCCCGAATATCCCTTCACACGCTAAACATACAGAGGGTTAGAAAACTATTCAATGAAATGAGAGGCTTAACTGAGCAAGAGGAATTAAGGTGACACAGAGCGGTTTCACAGAAAGCTTCCTCCTGGATTTTTCCTGAGGATATTTCTTTCTCCATAATCCAAGGTTCGTTTATAAATGTCCTTCCTCAGATTCCACAAAAACCGTGATTTCAAGCTGCTCAATCCAAAGAGTGGTTTAACCCTATGAGACGAATACACACATCGCATAGCAGTTGCTCAGAAAGTTTCTCTGCAAGTTTCATCGGAAGACGTTTCCTTACTCACCAAAAGCCTCCTGGCGTCACAAACTATCCCTTCACACATTCTTCACAGACAGAGTTTCGAAACTGGGCAACATAGAGTAATCATTAACTCCGTGAAGTGAATGCACGTATCAGAGAACAGATCCTTGGAGTGCTTCTTCCTCGATTTTATTTCAGTATATTTCACTATTCGCCATAGTCCTAAATGCGCTCCAAAATATCACTTTTTCGGTTTCACAGGAACACTGTTCAAACACTGCATTGTGAGAAAGGAGGTATAACTCCCTGAGGAGAAAGCAACATCACAAAGTAGTTTCTCAGAAAGCTTCTATCCAGTTTTATCAGAAGATATCTCCTGTTTCACCATAGGCCTGAATGGGCTCCCGAATGTACATTCGCAGATCCGTGCATGACGGAGTTTGCAAACAGCGTAATATAAGAAAAGTTTTAACTATGCGAGATGAATAAATATATCTAACACAAAGCAGTTTCACAGAAATCTTTTTTCTAGTTTTTTTCTGAGGATATTTCCTTTTTCTCTGTAACCCTCTCTATACTCCCGAATGTCTCTTGGTAGCTCTTTCACCAAAAGGGATTCCAGAATCCTCTAGGAGAAGAAAGGTATATTTCTGTGAGTGGAATGCACATGTCACAAAGCAGCTTCTCAGAAACCTTCTCTCCAGTTTCGATCTGAAGACGTTTCCTTTCTCACCAAAAGCCTGAATGCACTCCTGAATAACCATTCACAGAGTAAACAAAAACAGTGTTGTGATACTGCTCAATGAAAAGAGAAGCTTAACTGTGAGAGCGGAATTCAAGTGACACAGAGCAGTTTCACACAAAGTTTCCTTCTGGTTTCTTTCTGAGGTTATTCGTTTTTCAGGATGTTCTAAACATCGTTTCCAAATGTCCTTTATCAGATTCCACAGAAACAGTGATTTCAAAGTGCTCAATCCAAAGAATGATTTAACTCTATGAGATGAATACAAACATCAGAAAAGAGTTGTTCAGAAAGCTTCTTTCCAATTTTCGAAAGAAGACATTTCCTAGCTCACACAGGCCTCCAGTTGCCACTTACTATCCCTTTGCAGAACCCTCAAAGACCGACTTTCAAACTGGGAAATGTAGAGTAAGCTTTAACCCTGTGAAAATAATGGGCATGTTGGAGACCAATTTCTTCAAGTGCTTCTTCCTGTTTTTTAATGGACGACATTTCACTTTTTGCCATAGTCTTCAATGTGCTCCGAATTTCACTCTTGTGGTTTTACAGCAATAGTGTTCAAACTGTGCTTTATGAGAAGAAAGTTTTAATTCCCTGAGTGAAATGCACACATCACCACAGTTTCTCAGAAAGCTTCTCTCCATTTTTTATCTGAGTATATTTCCTATTTCACTATAGGTCCGAATGTGAGCCCAAATATCCCTTAGCAGATCGCTCTACGAGGGAGTTTCCAAGCTGCATAATGTAAAGAAAGGTTTATCTATGTGAGGTGATTGCACATATCACAGAGTAGTTTCCTAGAATACGTCTTTCCAGTTTTTGTCTGAGGGTATTTCCCTTTTCACCATCGGCATCAACATGCTCCCGAATATCACTCAGTAACTGTATCTCCAAAAGGGTTTCCCCGACGCTGTATGAGAATTGAGGTATAACACTGCGAGTGGAATGCACACATCACTAAGTGGTTCCTCGGAATGCTTCTCTCCAGTTTCGGACTGAACATTTTCCTTTTTCACCATAAGCCTCAAAGTACTCCCGAATATCACATCACATGCTAAACTTACACAGGGTTAGAAAACTGCTCATTGAAAAGAGAGGCTTAACTGAGCGAAAGGAATTAAGACGACACAGAGCAGTTTCACAGAAAGCTTCCTACTGGAATTTTCCTGAGGATATTTCTCTCTCCATAATCTATGGATAATTTACAGATGTCCTTCCTCAGATTCCACAAAAAATGTGATCTCTAAGTGCTCAATGAAAATAATGGTTTAACTCTATGAGATGAAGACACACATTGCAAAGAGTTGCTCAGAAAGTTTCTCTGCAGATTTAATCGAAAGACGTTTCCTTGTTTACCACAAGACTCCGGGCGTCATTAAATGTGCCTTCACAGATCCTTCAAAGACAGAGTTTCGAAACTGGGCAACATAGAGTAAGCATTAACTCTGTGAAGTGAATGCACATAAGAGAGAGCGCAGTCTTGGAACATTTCTTGCTCGATTTTATTTCCGTATATTTCACTATTCACCTAGTCCTCAATGTGCTCCGAAATATCACTTTTTCGGTTTCACAGAAACAGTGTTGAAACAGTGCCTTGTGAGAAAAGAGGTATAACTCCCTGAGAGGAATGCATACATCAAAAACTAGTTTCTCAGAAAGCTTCTATCCAGTTTTTGTCTGAAGATATGTCCTCTGTAACCATAGGCATGCTTGTACTCCTGAATATCCCTTTGTGGATCCGTGCATGACAAAGTTTCCAAACTGTGTAATATAAGAAATGTTTTAACTATGTGAGATGAACCAATATATCTAATACAAAGCAGTTTCACAGAAATCTTCTTTCCAGTTTTTGACTGAGGGTATTTCCTTTTTCTCCATAGCCCTCCTATACTCCCAAATGTCCTTGGTAGCTCTTTCTCAGAAAGGGACCCCGGAATCCTCATTGAGACGAAAGGTATATTTCTATGAGTGGAATGCACACGTCACAAAGCAGCCCCTCAGAAAGCCTCGCTACAGTTTCTATCTGAAGACGTTTCCTTTCTCACCGTAAGCCTCAAAGCATTCCTGAATAACCCTTAACAGACTAAGTTAAAACAGCGTTATGATACTGCTCAATGAAAAGAGAAGCTTAACTGTGAGAGCAGAATTCACGTGACACAGAGCAGTTTCACAGAAAGCTTCTTCTGGTTTCTCTCTGAGGTTATTTCTTTTTCAGGATATTCTAAAGAGTGTTTCCAAATTTCCACAGAAACATTGATTTCAAAATGCTCAATCCAAAGAATGATTTAACTCTATGAGATGAATACAAACATCACAAAATCGTTGCGAAGAAAGCTTCTCACCAATTTTCGATGGAAGATATTTCCTTGCTCAACACATTCCTCCGGTTGCCACTTTCTATCCGTTTGCAGAACCATCAAAGACCGACTTTCAAACTGGGAAATGTAGAGTAAGCTTTAACCCTGTGAAAAGAATGGACATGTCGGACAGCAGTTTCTTTGAGTGCTTCTTTCTGTTTTTTATTGGATGACAATTCACTTTTTGCCATAGACTTCAATGTGTTCCGAATATCACTCTTTTGGTTTTACAGGGACAGAGTTCAATCTGTGCATATGAGAAGAAAGTTATACTGTCCTGAGTGTAATGCACACATCACCAAGTAGTTTCTCTGAAAAGTTCTCTCCAATTTTTATCTGACTACATTTCCTATTTCATCATAGGCCTAAATGTGGTCTGAAATATCCCTTCACGGATCCATCCAAGAGGGAGTTTCCAAGCTGAGTAATGTAAGGAAAGATTTATCTATGTAAGAATGAATAAACATAGCAAAAAGCAGATTCACAGAAACCTTCTTTCCAGTTTTTATCTGAAGATATTTCCTTTTCACAATAGTCCTGAATGTGCTCCTGAAGGTCCCTTCGTGGTTCCGTTCATGACTGTTTAGAAGCTGCATACTGTAAGAAAGCTTTATCTATGTGAGATAATTACACATATCACAGAGCACTTTCCTAGAATGCTTCTTTCCAGTTTTTGTCTGAGGCTATTTCCCTTTTCACTATCGGCATCAACATGCTCCCGAATATCACTTGGTACCTGTTTCTCCAAAAGAATTTCCCCAAAGCTGCATCAGAAGAGAGGTATAACACTGTGAGTGGAATGCACACGTCACAAAGCAGTTCCTCGGAAAGCTTCTCTCCAGTTTCAATCTGAACATATTTCCTTTTTCACTGTAAGCCTCAAAGTGCTCCCAAATATCCCATCACACGCTAAACATAGACAGGGTTATGTTATCTTATGTCTGAAGATATCTCCTCTTTCACCATAGGCCTGAATGTGGACCCGAATGTCCCTTCGTGGATCCGTGCATGACGGAGTTTCCAAACTGCGTAATATAAGAAAAGTTTTAACTATGCGAGATGAATAAATATATCTAACACAAAGCAGTTTCACAGAAATCTTCTTTTCAGTTTTTACCTGACGATATTTCCTTTTTCGCCATAGCACTCCCTATACTCCAGTATGTCTCTTGGTAGCTCTTTCTCCAAAAGGGATTCCGGAATCCTCTAGGAGAAAAAAAGTATATTTGTGTGAGTGGAATGCACCCGTCACAAAGCAGCTCCTCAGAAAGCTTCCCTCCCGTTTCTATGTTTCTATGTGAAGATATTTCCTTTTTCACCATAGTCCTGAATGTGCTCTGGAAGGTCCCTTCTTGGATCCGTCCATGACAGTTTCCAAGCTGCATAATGTAAAGAAAGCTTTATCTATGTAAGGTGATTACACATATCACAGAGTATTTTCCTAGAAAGCTTCTTTCCAGTTTTTGTCTGAGGCTATTTCCCCTTTCACCATCAGCATCAACATGCTCCTGAATATCACTTGATACCTAGTTCTCCAAAAGTGTTTCCCCGACGCTGTAGGAGAAGAGACGTACAACAGTGAGAGTGGAATGCACACGTCACAAAGCAGTTCCTCGGAACGCTTCTCTCCAGTTTCGGTCTGAACATATTTCCCTCTTCACCGTAAGCCTCAATGTGCTCCTGAATATCCCATCACACTCTAAACATACAGAGGGTTAGAAAACTGCTCAATGAGAAGAGAGGCTTAACTGAGTGAGAGGAATTAAGATGACACAGAGCAGTTTCACAGAAAGCTTCCTTCTGGATTTTACCTGAGGATATATCTTTCTCCATATTCTAAGGATCGTTCCCAAATGTCCTTCCTCAGATGCCACAAAAACAGTGATTTCAAGCTGCTCAATGCAAACAATGGTGTAAATCTACGAGACGAATACACACAATGCAAAGCAGTTGCTCAGAAAGTTTCTCTGCAGGTTTCATCGGAAGACGTTTCCTTGCTCACCACAAGCCTTCGGGCGTCACTATATATACATTCACAGATTCTTCAAAGATAGAGTTTCGAAACTGGGCAACATAGAGTAAGCATTAACTCTTTGAACTGAATGCACATATCAGTGATCAGATTCTTGGAACTATTCTTCCTCGATTTTATTTCAGTATATTTCGCTATTCGCCATAGTCCTCAAGGCATTCTGAAATATCACATTTTCTATTTCACAGGAAGAGTATTCAAACGTTGCCTTGTGAGAAAAGAGGTATAACTCCCTGAGGGGAATGCATACATAACAAAATACTTTCTCAGAGTGCTTCTATCCAGTTTTTATCTGAAGATATCTCTTCTTACATGGTAGGCCTGAATGTGCTCCCGAATATCCCTTCGTGGATCCGTGCATGACAGAGTTTCCAAACTGCTTAATATAAGAAAAGTTTTAGCTGTGTGAGATGAATAAATACATCTAACACATAGCAGTTTCACAGAAATCTTCTTTCCAGTTTCTGCCTGAGGGTATTTCCTTTTTCACCATAGCCCTGCATATACTCCTGAATGTTTCTTGAGAGTTCTTTCTCCAAAAGGGATGTCGGAATCTTCTAGGAGAAGAAAGGCATATTTCTGTGAGTGGAATGCACACATCACAAAGCAGCTCCTCTGAAAGCTTCTCTCCAGTTTCTATCGGAAGACGTTTCCTTTCTCACTGTAATCCTCAAAGCGCTCCTGAATATCCCTTCACAGACTACACAAAAACAGTGTTATGATACTGCTCAATGATAAGAGAAGCTTAACTGTGTGAGCGGAATTCAGGTGACACAGAGCAGTTTCACAGAAAGCTTCCTTCTGGTTTCTCTCTGAGGTTATTTCTTTTCAGGATATTCTAAAGAGCGTTTCCAAATGTCCTTTCTCAGATTCCATAGAAACAGTGATTTCAAACTGCTCAATCCAAAGAATGATTTCACTCTATGAGATGAATGCAAACATCACAAAAGAGTTGCACAGAAAGCTTCTCTCCAATTTTCGATGGAAGACGTTTCCATGTCTCACACAGGCCTCCGGTTGTCACTTAATATCCCTTCGCAGAACCCTCAAAGACCGACTTTCAAACTGGAAAATGTAGAGTAAACTTTAACCCTGTGAAAAGAATGGACATGTCGGACAGCAGTTTCTTTGAGTGTTCTTTCTGTATTTTATTGGATGACAATTCACTTTTTGTCATAGTCTTCAATGTGCTCTGAGTATCACTCTTTTGGTTTTACAGGAACAGTGTTCAAACTGTGCCTTATGAGAAGAAACTCATACCCCACTGAGTGTAATGCACACATCACCAAGCTGTTTCTCAGAAAGCTTCTCTCCAGTTTTTATCTGACTATATTTCCTATTTCACCATAGGCCTGAAAGTGATCCCAAATATCTCTTTGCGGATCCATCGACGAGGGAGTTACCAAGCTGCATAATGTGAAGAAAGTTTCATCTATGACAGATGAATAAAGATACCAAAAGCAGATTCACAGAAAGCTTCTTTCCAGTTTTATCTGAAGATACTTCCTTTTCACCATAGTTGTGAATCTGCTCCCGAGTGTCACTTCATGGATCCGTCCACGACAGTTTCCAAGTTGTGTAATGTAAAGAGAGCTTTATCTATGTGATATTGTTACACATATTACAGAGTAGTTTCCTGGAAAGCTTCTTTCCAGGTTTTGTCTGAGGCTATTTTTCTTTTCACCATAGGCATCAAAGTGCTCCCGAATATCACTTGGTAACTCTTTCTATGAAAGGTTTCCCCGACACTGTATGAGAAGAGAGTAATAACACTGTGAGTGGATTGCACACGTCACAAAGCAGTTCCTCGGAAAGCTTCTCTACACTTTCGGTCTGAACATATTTCCTTTTTCACTGTAAGCCTCAAAGTGCTCCTGAATATCGCATCAAACGCTAAACATACACAAGGTTAGAAAACTGCTCAAAGAAAAGAGAGGCTTAACTGAGTGAGAGGAATTAAGACGACACAGAGCAGATTCACAGAAAGCTTCCTTCTGGATTTTACTGAGGATATTGCATTCTCCATATTCGTTCCCAAATATCCTTACTCACATGCCACAAAAACAGTGATTTCCATCTGCTCAATCCAAAGAATTATTTAACTCTATGAGATGAATACAAACATCACAAAAGGGTTCTGCAGAAAGCTTCTCCCCAATTTTCGATGGAAGATACTTTCTTGCTCGACAGAGGCCTCCGGTTGCCACTTACTAGCCCTTCGCAGAACCCTGAGTGAAAAGTTATACTTCCCTGAGTGTAATGCACACATCACCATGCAGTTTCTCACGAAGCTCCTCTCCAGTTTTTATCTGACTATATTTCCTATTCCACCATAGGCCCAAATGTGATCCCATATATTCCTTCACGGATCCATGCATCAGGGTGTTTCCAAGGTGAGTAATGCAAAGAAAGCTTCATCTATGAGATGAATAAACATAGCAAAAAGCAGATTCACAGAATGCTTCTTTCCAGTTTTGTCTGAAGATATTTCCTTTTCACCATAGTCCTGAGTGTGCTACCGAAGGTCCCTTCATGAATCCGTCCATAACAGTTTCTAAGCTGCATAATGTAAAAGAAGCTTTATCTATGTGAAATGATTACACATATCACAGAATATTTCCTAGAAAGCTTATTTCCATTTTTTGTCTGAGGCTATTTAACTTTTCACCATTGGCATCAACATGCTCCCGAATATCACTTGGTACCTGTTTCTCCAAAAGTGTTTCTCTGACGCTGTATGAGAAGAGAGGTATAACACTCTGAGTGGAATGCTCACATCACAAAGCAGTTCCTTGGAAAGCTTCTCTCCACTTTTGGTCTGAACATATTTCTCTTTTCACCATAAGCCTCAAAGTTCTCCTGAATATCCCATCACAAATTAAACATACACAGGGTTAGAAAACTGCTGAATGAAAAGAGAGGCTTAACTGAGAGGGTGGAATTAAGACAACGCAGAGCAGTTTCGCAGAAAGCTTCCTTCTGAATTTTACCTGAGGATATTTCTTTCTCTATGCTCTAAGAATCGTTCCCAAATGTGCTTCCTCACATTCCACTATAACAGTGATTTCATGCTGCTCAATCCAAAGAATGGTTTAACTCTATGAGACAAATACACACATTGCAAAGCAGTTGCTCAGAACGTTTCTCCGCAGGTTCCATCAGAAGACGTTTCCTTGCTCACCACAAGCCTCTGGGTGTCACTAAATATAGGTTCACAGATTCTTCAAAGACAGTATCCAACTGGGCACCATAGAGTAAGCATTAACTCTGTGAAGTGAATGCACATATCAGAGAGCAGATTCTTGGAACGCTTCTTCCTCCATTTTATTTCAGTATATTTCACTATTCCCCATAGTCCTCAATGAGCTCCAAAATATAAATTTTTCGGTTTCACAGGAAAATGTTCAAATGCTGCCTTTTATGAATAGAGGTATAACTCTTGAGAGGAATGCATACAACACAAAATACTTTCTCAGAAAGCTCCTATCCAGTTTTTATCTGAAGATATCTCCTCTTTCACTGTAGGCCTGAATGTGCTCCTGAATGTCCTTTTGCGGATCTGTGCATGACGGAGTCTCCAAACTGTGTAATCAAGAAAAGGTTTAACTATGAGAGATGAGTAACTATATCTAACACAAAGCAGATTCACAGAAATATTCTTTCCAGTTTTTGTCTGAGGATTTTTCGTTTTTCACCATAGCCATCCCTATACTCCCAAATCTCTCTTGGTAGCTGTTTCCCCAAAAGGGATTCTGGAATCCTCTATGAGTAGAAAGGTATATTTCTGTGAGTGGAATGCACACTTCACAAAGCAGCTTCTCAGAAAGATTCTCTCCAGTTTCTATCTGAAGACATTTCCTTTCTCACCGTTAGCCTCAAAGCGCTCCTGAATAACCCTTCGCAGATAAAACAAAAACAGTGTTATGATACTGTTCAATGCAGAGAGAAGATTAACTGTGTGAGTGAAATTCACCTGACAGATTGCAGATTCACAGAAAGCTTCCTTCTGGTTTCTCTCTGAGGTTATTTCTTTCTCAGGATATTCTAAAGAGTGTTTCCAAATGTCCTTTCTCAGATTCCACAGAAACAGTGATTTCAACCTGCTCAATCCAGAGAATGATTTAACTCTATGAGATGAATACAAACATCGGAAAAGAGTTACGCAGAAAGCTTCTCTCCAATTTTCGATGAAAGACATTTCCTTGGTCAACACAGGCCTCTGGTTGCCATTTACTATCCCTTTTCACAACCCTCACAGGCCGACTTTCAAACTGGGAAATGTAGAGTAAGCTTTAACCCTGTGAAAAGAATGGGTATGTCAGAGAGCAGTTTCTTTGAGTGCGTCTTTCTGTTTTTTATTGGACACCATTTCACTTTTTGCCATTGTCTTCAATGTGCTCCGAATATCACTCTTTTTTGTTTTACAGGAACAGTGTTCAAATTGTGCCTTGTGAGAAGAACATTAAAACTCCTTGAGTGGAATGCACACATCACCAAGCAGTTTCTCAGAAAACTTCTCTCCACTTTTTATCTTATTCTATTTCGTATTTGACCATAGGCCCGTATGTGATCCCAAATATCCCTTCGTGGATCCATCCACGAGGGAGATTCCAAGGTGCATAATGTAAAGAAAGCTTCATCTATGTGAGAAGAATAAACATAGAAAAAAGTCGATTCACAGAAGGCTTCTTTCCAGTTTTTATATTAAGATATTTCCTTTTCACCATAGTCCTGAGCGTGCTCTGGAAAGTCCGTTCGTGGATCTGTCCATGACAGTTTTCAAGCTGTGCAATGTAAGGAAACCTTTATCTCTGTGAGATCATTACACGTATCACAGAGTAGTTTCCTAGAAAGCTTCTTTCCAGGTTTTGTCTGAGGCTATTTCCCTTCTCATCATCGATGTCAACATGCTTCTGAATATCACATGGTACCTCTTTCTCCAAAAGGGTTTCCCCGACGCTGTATGAAAAGAGATGTATAACACTGTGAGTGGAATGCACACGTCAGAAAGCAGTTGTTCGGAACGCTTCTCTAAAGTTTCAGTCTGAACATATTTCCTTTTTCATCGTAAGCCTCAAAGTGGTCCTGAATGTCCCATAACACGCTAAACATACAAAGGGTTATAAAACTACTCAATGTAAGGAGAGTCTTAACTGAGGGAGAGGAATTAAGACGACACAGAGTAGTTTCACAGAAAGCTTCCTTCTGGATTTTACCTGAGGATACTTCTTTCTCCATGTTCTAAGGATCGTTCCCAAGTATCCTTCCTCAGATTCCACAAAAACAGTGATTTCAATCTGCTCAATGCAAATAACGGTTTAAATTTAGGAGACGAATACACACATCACAAAGCAGTTACTCAGAAAGTAACCCTGCAGGTTTCATCGGAAGATGTTTCTTTGCTTACCACAAGCTTTCGGGCGTCATTAAATATCCCTTCACAGATTCTACAATGACAGAATTTCGAAACTGGGCAACATAGAGTAAGCATAAATTCTGTGAAGTGAATGCACATATCAGAGAGTAGATTCTTTGAATGCTTCTTTCTCGATTTTTTTTTCAGTATATTTCACTACTTGGCATAGTCTTCAGTTCGCTCCGAAATATCACTTTCTCGGATACACAGGAACAGTGTTTAAACACTGCCTTGTGAGAAAAGAGGTATAACTCCCTGAGCGGAATGCATACATCACAAGTAGTTTCTCAGAAAGCTTCTATCCAGTTTTTATCTGATGATATCTCCTCTTTCACAGTAGGCAGGAATGTGCTCCCGAATGTCCCTTCGTGTTTCAGAGCATGTCGGAGTTTCCAAACTGCTTAATATAAGAAAGGTTTGAACTATGCAAGATGAATAGATATATCTAACACGAAGCAGTTTCACAGAAATCTTCTTTCCAGATTTGTCTGAGGGTATTTCCTTTTTCACCATAGCCGTCAATATATTCCCGAATGTTTCTTGGTAGCTTTTTTCCAAAAGGGATTACAGAATCCTCTAGGAGAAGAAAGGTGTATTTCTGTGAGGGAAATGTACACAGCACAAAGCAGCTCCTCAGAAAGCTTCTCTCCAGTTTCTAGCTGAAGACGTTTCCTTCCTCACCGTAACCCTCAAATCGCTCCTGAATATCCCTTCACAGTCTAAACAAAAACGGTATTATGATACTGCTCAATGAAAAGAGAAGCTTAACTGTGTGAGCGGAATTCAGGTGACACAGAGCAGGTCCACAGAAATCTTCCTTCTGCTTTCTCTCTGTGGTTATTTCTTTTTCAGGGTATTCTAAAGTGTGTCTCCAAATATCCTTTCTCAGATTCCACAGAAAAAATGATTTCACACTGCTAAATCTAAAGAATGATTTAACTCTTTGAGATGAACACAAACATCACAAAAGAGTTGCACAGAAAGCTTCTCTCCAATTTTCAATGGGAGACATTTCCTTGCTCAACACAGGCCTCTGGTTGCCACTTACTATCCCTTCGCAGAACACTCAGAGGCCAACATTCAACTTGGGAAATGTAGAGAAAGCTCTAACCCTGTGAAAAGAATGGGGATATCAGAGAGCAGTTTCTTCGAGTGCTTCTTTCTGTTTCTTATTGGACGACATTTCACTGTTTGCCATATTCTTCAATGTGCTCCGAATATCACTGTTTTGATTTTTCAGGAACAGTGTTCAAACGGTGCCTTACGAGAAGAACATTAAAACCCCTGAGTGGAATGCACACATCACCAAGCAGTGTCTCAGAAAGCTTCTCTCCAGTATTTATCTGACTATGTTTCCTATTGGTCCTAGGCCTGAATGTGATCCCAAATATCCCTTCGTGGATCCATCCACGACGGAGTTACCTAGCTGCATAATGTAAAGAAAGCTTCATCTACGTGAGAAGAATAAACATAAAAAATGCAGATTCACAGAAAGATTCTTTCCAGTTTTTAACTGAAGATATTTCCTTTTTCACCATATCCTGAGTGTGCTCCTGAAAGTCCCTTTGTGGATCCGTCCATGACAGTTTTCAAGCGGTGTAATATAAGGAAACCCTTATCTATGTGAGATGCTTACACATACCACAGAGTAGTTTCCTAGAAATTTTCTTTCCAGCTTTTGTCTGAGGCTATTTCCCTTTTCATCATCAGCATCAACATGCTCCTGAATATCACTTGGTAACTGTTACTCAAAAAGGGTTTCTCCGACGCTATATGAGAAGAGAGGTTTGACACTGTGAGTGGAATGCACATGTCACAAAGCAGTTCCTCAGAAAGCTTCTCTCCAGTTTCGGTCTAAAGATATTTCCTTTTTCAATGTAAGCTTCAAAGTGCTCCCGAATGTCCCATCACATGCTAAACATACACAGTGTTATAAAACTACTCAACGTAAGGAGAGAGAGGCTTAACTAAGCGAGAGGAATTAAGACAACACAGAGTAGTTTCACAGAAAGCTTCTTTCTGGATTTTACCTGAGGATATTTCTTTCTCCATGTTCTAAGGATCATTCCCAAATGTCCTTCCTCAGATTCCACAAAAACATTGATTTCAATCTGATGAATCAAAGAATGGTTTATATCTATGAGACGAATACACACATCCCAAAGGAGTTGCTCAGAAAGTTACTCTGCAGGTTTCTTCGGAAGATGTTTCCTTGCTCACCACAAGCCTCCGGGACTCACTAAATATCCCTTCACAGATTCTTCAAAGAGAGAATTTCGAAACTGGGCAACATAGAGGAAGCATAAATTCTGTGAAGTGAACACACATATCAGAGAGCAGATTCTTGGAACGCTTCTTTCTAGATTTTTTGCCAGTATATTTCACTACTTGCCATAGTCCTCAGTGCACTCCAAAATACCACTTTTTCGGTTGCCCAGGAACAGGGTTTAAACACTGCCTTGTGAGAAAAGTGGTAAAACTCCCTGAGTGCAATGCATACATCACAAGTAGTTTCTCAGAGCGCTTACATCCAGTTTTTATTTGAAGATATCTTCTCTTTCACCGTAGGCCTGAATGTGCTCCCGAATGTCCCTTCGTGGATTCGTACATGACGGAGTTTCCAAACTGCGTAATATAAGAAAGGTTTGAACTATGCAAGATGAATAGATATATCTAACACGAAGCAGTTGCACAGAAATCTTCTTTCCTGTTGTTTATGAGGATATTTCCTTTTTCACCATAGCCTTCCCTATACTCCTGAATGTCTCTTGGTAGCTTTTCACCAAAAGGGATTTTGGAATCCTCTAGGAGAAGAAAGGTATATTTTTGTTAGTGGAATACACACGTCACAAAGCAGCTCCTCAGAAAGCTTCTCTCCAGTTTCTATCTGTAGACGTTTCCTTTCTCACTGTAACCCTCAAATAGCTCCTGAATATCCCTTTGCAGTCTAAAAAAAAGCAGTGTTATGATACTGCTCAATGAAAAGAAGCTTAACTGTGTGAGCAGAATTCACGTGACACAGAGCAGGTTCATCAGAAAGCTGTCCCTTCTGGTTTCTCTCTGAGGTATTTTCTTTTTCCCAGGCTATTCTAAAGAGCCTCTCCAAATGTCCGTTTCAGATTCCAAGCCAGAAACAGTGATTTCAACTGCTCAATCCAAAAAATGAGTTTAAACACTTTCAGATGAAACCAAAAAACATCAAAAAGAGTTGTGCAGGAAGCTTCTCTCCAATTTTCGATGGGAGATAAAAAACAGTTTCCTTGCTCGACGCAGGCCTCCAGTTGCGCCACTTACCTCACTCCCTTTGCAGCAATCCTCAGATGCCGACTGTGCAAGACCGAAGAGAGAAGGCGGTGGAACCGCTGTTAAAGGAATGGGCTTGTCGGAGAGCAGTTCTCTTCGAGTGCTTCTTATCATGTTCTATTGGACGACATTTCACTTCTCTTTGCCATATCCCTCAATGTGTCTGAACTATCACTCTTCTTGAGTTTACAGTACACGTGTTAACCTGTGCTCTACATGAGAGAACATTCAAAAGACCTCGAGGTGATGCAACACTCCACCAAGCAGTTTCTCAGTAAAGCTTGTCTCCAGTTTTTTATCTGACTATATTTCCTATTAGACACCCATAGACCCCGAATGTGACTCCATCCCAAATATCCCTATTGTGGATCCATGCACACGAGGGAAGTTTCCAGGCTGTGTAATGTACAGAAAGAGCTCAACTATGTGAGAGAATAAACATGAGAAAAAACAAGATTCACAGAAGCGTTCATCCTTCAAGTTTTTATCTGAATATATTTCCTTTTGTCACCATAGTCTAGTGTGACTCCCGAGGGTCCCATCAGTGGGATCGTCCATGAATTTTTTCTAGCTGCAATAATATAAAGAAAGCTTTACCTATGCTTATATGATTACACGTATCACAGAGTAGTTTCCTAGAAAGCTTTCTTTCCAGTCTTTTGGTCCTGAGGCCTACTTCCCTTTTCCACATCGGCATCAACATACTCCCGAATACTCAACTCGGTACCCTGTTTCCTCCAAGACGTTTTCCCCGACGCTGTATCGAGTAAGAAGGTATATACACTGTGAGGTGGAAAATGAACAACATATCACAAAGACAGAATTCATACAGAAAAAACATTCTTCAAAAACATATACACTGAATAATATTGTCCATTTACACACAGTAAGGCTGAACGTGCCCACGAATAATCCCCATCACAATATACACAACACACATTAGAAAAAAATGCTGAATGAAAAGAGAGGGCCTTAACTGAGGCGAGAGGAATTAAGACTACAAGAGCAAGGTTTCACAGAAAGCTTCCCTTGTGGATTTTACCTGAGGATATTTCTTTCTCCATGTTCTAAGTTTCGTTCCAAAATGTCCGTCCTCAGATTCCACAAAAAACAATAATTTCAAGCTGCTCAATCCAAAGAAAGGTTTAAACCTATGAGACGAAACACACATCACAAGCAGTTTCTCAGAAAGATTCTCTGCAGGTTTCATTGGAAGACATTTCCTTGCTCAGCACTAATCTCCGGGAGTCACTATATATCCCTTCACAGATTTTTCAAAGAGAGATTTTCAAAACTGGGCAACCTAGAGTAAGCATTAACTCTGTGAAGTGAATTCACATATAGAGATCAAATTTTTGGAACGCTTCCTCCTTGATTTTATTTCAGTATATTTCACTATTCGCCATAGTCCTCAATGCGCTCCAAAATATCACTTTTTCGGTTTCACAGGAACAGTGTTCAAACGCTGCCTTGTGAGAAAATAATGCATAGGAATGCATACATAACAAAGTACTTTCTCAGAAAGCTTCTATCCAGTTTTTATCTGAAGATATCTCCTCTTTCACCGTAGGCCTCAATATGCTCTAAAATGTCCCTTCGTGGAGCACAACGGAGTTTCCAAACACAGTAATAAATAAAAGTTTTAACTATACGAGATTAATCAATACATCTAACACAAAGTAGTTTCACAGAAACCTTCTTTCCAGTTTTTGTCTGAGGATATTTCCTTTTTCACCATAGCCGTCCCTGTACTCCCGAATGTCTGTTGGTAGTTTTTTCTCCAAAAGGGTTTCCGGAATCCTCTAGGAGAAGAAAGGTATATTTCTGTGATTGGAATGCACACGTCACACAGCAGGTCCTCAGAAAGCTTCTCTCCAGTTTCTATCTGAAGACGTTTCCTTTCTCACCGTAAGCCTCAAAGCGGTGATGAATATCCCTTCGCAGACTAAACAAAAACAGTGTTAT
Organism: Rhinopithecus bieti; assembly: GCF_001698545.2. Lineage (NCBI taxonomy): Eukaryota > Metazoa > Chordata > Mammalia > Primates > Cercopithecidae > Rhinopithecus > Rhinopithecus bieti. The sequence goes on along the minus strand of NW_016817449.1, from coordinate 14,469 downwards.
GATACTGTTCAATGCAAAGAGAAGATTAACTGTGTGAGTAGAATTCACCTGACAAAGCAGATACACAGAATGTTTCCTTCTGGTTTCTCTCTGAGGTTATTTCTTTTTCAGGATATCCTAAAGAGTGTTTCCAAATGTCCTTTCTCAGATTCCACAGAAACAATGATCTACAACTGCTCAATCCAAAGAATGTTTTAACTCTGTGAGATGAAAACAAACATCACAAAAGGGTTGCGCAGAAATCTTCTCTACAATTTATCTATAGAAGACATTACCTTGCCTCACAGAAGCCTCCTGTTACCACTTACTATGCCTTCGCAGAACCCTCAAAGACCGAATTTCAAACAGGGAAATGTAGATAAGCTTTAACCCTGTGAAAAGAATGGACATGTCAGAGAGCAGTTTATTCGATTGCTTCTTTCTGTTTTTTATTGGACGACATTTTACTTTTTGCAATAGTCTCCAATGTGCTCCAAATATCACTCTTTTGGTTTTACAGGAACAATGTTCAAACTGTGCCTTATGAGAAGAAAGTTATAACTCCCTGAGTGGAATGCACAGGTCACCAAGCAGTTTCTGAAAAAGCTTCCCTCCAGTTTTTATCTGACTATATTTCCTATTTCACCATGGGCCCGAATGTGATCCCAATTATCCCTTTGGGGATCCATCCATGAGGGCTTTTCCAAGCTGCCTAATGTAAAGAAAATCTCTTCTATATGAGATGAATAAACATAGCAAAAAAACAGATTCACAGAAAACTTCTTTCCAGTTTTTATCTGAAGATATTTCCTTTTTCACCATAGTACTGAATGTGCTTTTGAAGGTCCCTTCGTGGATCCGTCCCTGCCAGTTTCCAAGCTGCGTAATGTTAAGAAAGCTTTATCTATGTGAGATGATTACACATATCACAGAGTAGTTTCCTAGAAAACTTCTTTCCAGTTTTTGTCTGAGGCTATTTCCCTTTACACCATCGGCATCCACATGCTCCTGAATATCACTTGGCACAATTTTCTCCTAAGGGTTTGCACGATGCTGTATGAGAAGAGAGGTATAACACTGTGAGTGGAATACACACGTCACAAAGCAGTTCCTCGGAAAGCTTCTCTCCAGTTTTGGTCTGAACATATTTCCTTTTTCACCGTAAGCCTCAAAGTGCTCCCGAACATCCTATCACACACTAAACATACACAGGGTTAGAAAACTGCTCAATGAAAAGAGGCTTAACTGAGCGAGAGGAATTAAGACGACACAGAGCGGTTTCACACAAAGCTTCCTTCTGGATTTTACCTGAGGATATTTCTTTCAACATAATCTAAGTATCGTTCCCAAATATCTTTCCTCAGATTTCACAAAAACAGTGATTTCAAGCTGCTCAATCCAAAGAACGATTTAACATTATGAGATGAATATGCGCATCGCAAAGCAGTTGCTCAGAAAGTTTCTATGCAGGTTTCATCGGAAGACGTTTCCATGCTCACAACAAGCCTCCGGGCGTCACTAAATATCCCTTCACAGATACTACAAAGACAGAGTTTGGAAACTGGGCAACATAGAGTTAGCATTAACTATGTGAAGTGAATGCACATATCGGAGACCAGATTCTTGGAATGCTTCTCCCTCTATTTTATTTCAGTGTATTTCACAATTTGCCAGAGTCCTCAATGCACTCCGAAATATCACTTTTCTGTTTCACAGTAACAGTATTCAAACGTTGCCTTGTGAGAAAAGAGGTATAACTCCCTGAGTGGAATGCATACATCACAAATTAGTTTCTCAGAAAGCTTCTATCCAGTTTTTATCTGAAGATATCTCCTCTTTCACCATAGGCCTGAATGTGCTCCTGAATATCCCTTCAAAGATCAGTGCATGATGAAGTTTTCAAACTGCATAATACAAGAAAAGTTTTAACTATGCGAGATGAAAAAATATATCTAACACAAAGCAGTTTCACAGAAATCTTCATTCCACTTTTTGTATGTGGATATTTCCTTTTTCACCATACCCCTCCCTATGCTACCCAATATCTCTTGGTAACTCTTTCTCCCAAAGGGCTTCCAGAATCCTCTAGGAGAAGAAAGGTATATTTCTGTGAGTGAAATGTACACGTCACAAAGCAGCTCTTCAGAAATTTTCTCCCCAGTTTCTATCTGAAGACATTTCCTTTCTCACCATAAGCCTCAACGTGCTCCTGAATATCCTTTCACAGACTAAACAAAAACAGTGTTATGATAATGCTCAATGAAAAGAGAAGCTTAACTGTGTGAGCGGAATTCACGTGACACAGAGCAGTTTCACAGGAAGCTTCCTTCTGGTTTCTCTCTGAGGTTATTTGTTTTTCAGGATATTCTAAATAGCGTTTCCAAATGTCCTCTCTCAGATTCCACAGTAACAGTGATTTCAAATTGCTCAATCCAAAGAATGATTTAACTCTATGAGATGAATAGAAATATTACAAAAGAGTCGTGCAGAAATCTTCTCTCCAATTTTCGATGGAAGACATTTTCTTGCTCAACACAGGCCTCCGGTTGCCTCTTACTGTCCCTTCGCAGAACCCTCATAGGCAGATATTCAAACTGGGAAATGTAGAATAATCTTTAACCCTGTGGAAAGAATGGACATGTCAGAGAGCAGTTTCTTCGAGTGCTTCTCTCTGTTTTTTATTGGACTCCATTTCACTTTTTTCCCTTAGTCTTCAATGTGCTCCAAATATCTTTCTTTTGGTTTTACAGGAACACTGTTCAAACTTTGCCTTATGCCAAGGAAGTTATAACACCCTGAGTGGAATACACACATCACCAAGCACTTTCTCAGAAAGCTTCTCTCCAGTTTTTATCTGACTATATTTCCTATTTCACCATAGGCTCAAATGTGATCCCAAATATCGCTTTGTGGGTCTATTTACGAGGGACTTTACAAGCTGTGTAATGTAATGAAAGCTTCGTCTATGTGAGATGAATAAGCATAGCTAAAAGCAGATTCACAGAAAGTTTCATTCCAGTTTTTATCTGAATATATGTCCTTTTTCAACATAGTCCTGTATATGCTCGCGAAGATCCCTTCGTGGATCCGTCCATGACAGATTCCAAGCTGCATAATATATAAAACCTTTATCTATGTGAGATGATTACATGTATCACAGAGTAATTTTCTAGAAAGCTTCTTTCCAGTTTTTGTCTGAGGCTATTTCAATTTTCACCATCGGGATCAACGTGCTCCTGAATATTACTTGGTACCTGTTTCCCCAAAAGGGTTTCCCCGACGCTGTATGAGAAGAGATGTATAACACTGTGAGTGGAATGCACACGTCACAAAGCAGTTCCACAGAAAGCTTCACTCCAGTTTCGGTCTGAATTTGTTTCCTTTTTCACCGTAAGCCTCAAAGTGCTCCCGAATATCCCATCACATGCTAAAAATACACAGGGTTAGAAAACTGCTCAATAAAAAAAGAGGATTAACTGAGCGAGACTAATTAAGATGACACAGTGCAGTTTCACAGAAAGCTTCCTACTGGGTTTTTCCTGGGGGTATTTCTTTCTCCATAATCTAAGGACTGTTCCCAAATGTCCTTCCTCAGATGCCACAAAAACAGTTATTTCAAGCTTCTCATTCCAAAGAATGGTTTAACTCGATGAGACGAATACACACATCATAAATAGTTGCTCAGAAAGGTTCTCTGCAGGTTTCATCAGAAGACGTTTCCTGGCTCACCACAAGCCTCTGGGCATCACCAAATATCCCCTCAGAGATTCTTCAAAGACAGAGTTTCAAAACTGGGCAACATAGAGTAAGCATTAACTCTGTGAAGTGAATGCACATATCAGGGAGCAGATTTTTGGAATGCTTCTTTCTCGATTTCATTTCAGTACATTTCATTATTCGCCAGAGTCCTCAATGCATTGCGAAATAATCACCTTTTCGGTTTCACAGGAACAGTGTTCAAACGTTGCCTTGTGAGAAAAGTGTTATAACTCCCTGAGTGGAATGCATACATCACAAAGCAGTTTCTCAGAAATCTTCTATGAAGTTTTGAACTGAAGATATCTCCTTTCTCATAGTAGGTTTGAATGTGCTCCCGAATCTCCCTTCACGGATTCGTGCATGATGGAGTTTCCAAACTGCGTAATATAAGTTATAACTATGGGAGATGAATAAATACATCTGACACAAAGCAGTTTCATGGAAATCTTCTTTCCAATATTTGTCTGAGGTTATTTCGTTTATCACGATAGCCGTCCCTTTACTTCCAAATGTCTGTTGGTAGCTTTTCCTCCAGAAGGGATTCCGGAATCCTCCAGGAGAAGAAAGGCATATTTCTGTGAGTGGAATGCACACATCACAAAGCAGCTCTTCAGAGCGCTTCTCTCCAGTTTCTATCTGAAGACGTTTCCTTTCTCACCATAAGCCTCAAAGCGCTGCTGAATATCCCGTCACAGACTAAACAAAAACAGTGTTATGCTACAGCTCAATGACAAGAGAAACTTTACTGTGTGAGTGGAAATCACGTGAAACAGAGCAATTTCACAGAAAGCTTCCTTCTGGTTTCTCTCTGAGGTTATTTCTTTTTCAGGATATTCTAAGGTGTGTTTCCAAATGTCCTTTCTCAGATTCCACAGAAACAGTGATTTCAAAGAGCTCAATTCAAAGAATGATTTAACTCTATGGGATGAATACAAACATCACAAAAGAGTTGTGCAGAAAGCTTCTATCCAATTTTTGATGGAAGACATTTCCTTGCTCGACACATGCCGCTGATTGTCACTTATTATCTCTTCGCAGAACCCTCAAAGACCAACTTTGAAACTGGACACTGTAGAGTAAGTTTTAGCCCTGTGAAAAGAATGGACATGTCAGAGAGCTGTTTCTTCGAGTGCTTCATTTCCCTTTTTGCAATAGTCTTCAATGTGCTCCAAATATCACTCTTTCGGTTTTACAGGAACAGTGTTCAAACTGTGCCTTATGAGAAGAACATTAAAACAACCTGAGTGGAATACACCTATCACCAAGCAGTTTCTCAGAAAGCTTCTTTCCAGTTTTTATCTGACTATATTTCCTATTTCACCATCGGCCTGAATGTGATCCCAAATATCCATTCGTGGATCCATCCCCAAGGGAGTTTCTTAGCTGCGTAATGCAAAGAAAGCTTCATCTATGTGAGATGAATAAACATAACAAAAAGAAGATTCACAGAAAGCTTCTTTCCAGTTTTATCTGAAGATATGTCCTTTTCCGCGTAGTCCTGAATCTGCTCCCGAATATCCATTCGTGGATCCATCCATGACAGTTTCCAAGCTGCGCAATGTAAAGAAAGCTTTATCTAGGTGAGGTGATTACACATATCACAGAGTAGTTTCCTAGAAAGGTTTTTTCCAGGTTTTGTCTGAAGCTATTTCTTTCACCATCGGCATCAACATGCTCCCGATTATCACTTGGTAATTGTTTCTCCAAAGGGTTTCCCCGATGCTGTATGAGAACAGATGTATAACACTGTGAGTGGAATGCACGCGTCACAAATCAGTTCCTCGGAAACCTTCTCTCCAGTTTCAATCTGAACATATTTCCTTTTTCACCTTTATCCTCAAAGTGCTCCCGAATATCCCATCACACACTAAACATACACAGGTTTAGAAAACTGTTCAATGAATAGAGAGGCTTAACTGAGCGAGAGGAATTAATAGGACACATAGCAATTTCACAGAACACTTCCTTCTGGATTTTACCTGAGGATATTTATTTCTCCGTATTCTAAGGATCGTTCCCAAATGTCCTTCCTCAGATTCCACAAAAGCAGTGATTTCAAGCTGTTCAATCCAAAGAATGGTTTAACTGTGTGAGATGAATACACACATCCCAAAGCAGTTGCTCAGGACTTTTCTCTGCAGGTTTCATTGGAAGACGATTCCCCGCTCACTACAAGCCTCCGGGCTTCACTAAATATCCCTTCACAGATTCTTCAAAGACAGAGTTTCGAAACTGGGCTACATAAAGTAAGCATTAACTCTGTGAAGTGAATGCACATTTTAGAAAGCAGATTCTTGGAATGGTTCTTTCCCAATTTTATTTCAGTATAATTCACTATTTGCCATAGTCGTCAATGCTTTCCGCAATATCAATTTTTCGGTTTCACAGGAACAGTGTCAAACACTGCCTTGTGAGAGAAGAGGTATAACGCCCTGAGTGGAATGCATATATCACAAAGTAGTTTCTCACAAAGATTCTATCCAGTTTTTCCTGAAGATATCTCCTCTTTCACCGTTGGCCTGATAGTGCTCCCGAATGTCCCTTCATGTATCTGTGCATGACGGAGTTTCCAAACTGCGTAATATCAGTAAAGTTTTAACTATGAGAGATGAATAAATATATCTAATACAAAGCAGTTTCACAGAAATCTTCTTTCCAGTTTTTGTCTGAGGATATTTCCCTTTTCACCATAGCCGTCCCTATACCCCTGAATGTCTCTTGGTAGCTTTTTCTCCAAAGGGGATTCTGGAATTCTCTTTGAGAAGAAAGGTATATTTCTGTGAGTGGAATGCACACGTCACAAAGCAGCTCCTCAGAAAGCTTCTCTTCAGTTTCTATCTGAAGACGTTTCCTTTCTCACCGTAAACCTCAAAGTGCTCCGGAATAACCCTTCCCAGACTAAGCAAAAACAGTGCTCTGACACTGCTCAATGAAAAGACAAGCTTAATTGTGTGAGCAGAATTCACGTGACACAGAGCAGTTTCACAGAAAGTTTTCTTCTGCTTTCTCTCTGAAGTTATTTGTTTTTCAGGATATTCTAAAGAGCGTTTCCAAATGTCCTTTCTCAGTTTCCACAGAAACAGTGATTTCAAACTGCTCAATCCAAAGAATGATTTAATTCTGTGAGATGAATGCAAACATCACAAAAGAATTGCACAGAAAGCGTCTCTCCAATTTTCGATGGGAGAAATTTCCTTGCTCGACACTGGCCTCCGGTTGTCGCTTACTATCCCTTCACAGAACCCTCAAAGACCGACTTTCAAACTGGGAAATGTAGAGTAAGCTTTAAGCCTGTGAAAAGAATGGATATGTCAGAGAGCAGTTTCTTCGAGTGCTTCTTCCTGTTTTTCATTGGACGACATTTCACTTTTTGCCATAGTCGTCAATGTGCTCCAAATACCACTCTTTTTGTTTTACAGGATCAGTGTTTAAACTGTGCTTTATGAGAGGAAAGTCATAAGTCCCTGAGTGGAATGCACAAACAAACAAGCAGTTTCTCAGAAAGTTTCTCTCCAGTTTTTATCTCACTACATTTTCCATTTCACCTTAGGTCTAAATGTCATCCCAAATAGCCCTTTGCAGATCCATCCACGAAGGAGTTTCCAACCTGTGAAATGTAAAGAAAGCTTTCTATATGACATGATGATGCATACCATAGAGTAGTTTCCTAGAAAGCTTCTTTCCAGTTTTTATCTGAGGCTATTTCCCTTTTCATCATCAGCATCAACATGCTCCCGAATATCACCTGGTACCTGTTTCCCCAAAAGGGTTTCCCCGACGTTGTAAGAGAAGAGAGCTATAACACTGTGAGTGGAATGCACACGTCAAAAAGCAGTTCCTCAGAAAGGTTCTCTCCAGTTTCGGTCTGAATATATTTCCTTTTTCACCGCTATCCTCACAGTGCTCCTAAATATCCCATCACACACTAAACATACACAGGGTTGCAAAACTGCTCAATGAAACGAGAGGCTTAACTCAATGAGAGAAATTAGGATGACACAGAGCAGTTTCACAGAAAGCCTCCTTCTGGATTTTACCTGAGGATATTTCTTTCTCCATATTCTAAGGATCCTTCCAAAATGTCCTTCCTCAGATTCCACAAAAACAGTGATTTCAAGCTGCTCAATCGAAAGAAGGGTTTATCTCTAGGAGACGAATACACACATCAAAAAGCAGTTGCTCAGAACGTTTCTCTGCAGGTTTCATCGGAAGACGTTTCCTTGTTCACTACAAGCCTCTGGGCATCACGAAATATCCCTTCCCGATTCTTCAAAGACAGAGTTTCGAAACTCGCAATATAGAGTAAGTGTTAACTCTGTGAAGTGAATGCACATATCAGACAGGAGATTCTTGGAACGCTTCTTCCTCGATTTTATTTCAGTATATTTCACTATTCGCCATAGTCCTCAATCCGCTACGAAATATCACTTTCTCTGTTTCACAGGAACAGTGTTCAAATGCTGCATTGTGAGAAAAGAGGTATAACTCCCTGAGTCGCATGCATACATCACAAAGTTGTTTTCCAGAAAGCTTCTATCCAGTATTATCTAAAGATATCTCCTCTTTCACCGTAGGCCTGAATGTGCTTCCNATGAAACCGCACAGGTTCGCAGAATGCTTCCTTCTGTTTTCTCTCTGAAGATATTTCTTTTCAGTATATTCTAATGAGCGTTTCCAAATGTCCTTTCTCAGATTCCACAGAAACAGTGATTTCAGACTGCTCAATCCAAAGAATGATTTAACTCTATGAGATGAATACAAACATCACAAAAGAGTTGTGCAGAAATCTTCCCTCCAATTTTCGAAGGAAGATATTTCCTTGCTCGACACAGGCCTCAGGTTGCCACTTACTATCCCTTCACAGAACCCTCAAAGACCGACTTTCAAACTGGGAAATATAGAGTAGGCTTTAACCCTGTGAAAAAAATGGACATGTCAGAGAGCAGTTTTTTAGAGTGCTTCTGTCTGTTTTTTATTGGACGCCATTTCACTTTTTGCCATAGTCTTCAATGTGCTCTGAATATCACTCTTTTGGTTTTACAGAAACAGTGTTCAAACTTTGCCTTATGAGAAAAAATTTATAACACCCTGAGTGGAATGCACACGTCACCAAACAGTTTCTCCGAAATCTTCTCTCCAGTTTTAATCTGGCTATATTTGCTATTTCAGCATAGGCCCGAATGTGATCCCAAATATCCCTTTGCGGATCCATCCACAAGGGTGTTTCCAAGCTGCGTAATGTAAAGCAAGCTTGTCTATGTGAGATGACTAAACATAGCAAAAAGCAAATTGACAGAAAGCTTCTTTCCAGGTTTATTCTGAAGATATTTCCTTTTTCTGCGTAGTCCTGAATGTGCTGCCGAAGGTCCCTTCATGGATACGACCATGACAGATTCCAAGCTGCATAATATAAGGAAAGCTTACTCTATGTGAGATGATTACACATATCACAGAGTAGTTTCCTTGAAGGCTTCTTTCCAGTTTTTGTCTGAGGTTATTTCCCTTTTCAACATCGGCATCAACATGCTCCCGAATATCACTTGGTACCTATTTATCCAAAAGGGTTTCCCCGACGCTGTATGAGAAGAGAGGTATAACACTCTGAGTGGAATGCACAGGTCACAAAGCAGTTCCTCGGAAAGCTTATTTCCAGTTTCAGTCTGAACATATTTCCCTTTACACCGTAAGCCTCAAAGTGCTCCCGAATATCCCATCACATGCTAAACATACACAGGGTTAGAAAACTGCTCAATGAAAAGAGAGGCTTAACTGAGCGAGCGGAATTAAGATGACACAAATCAGTTTCACAGAAAGCTTCCTTCTGGATTTTACCTGAGGGTATTTCTTCCTCCATATACTAAGGATCCTTTAAAAATGTCCTTCCTAAGATTCCACAAATACAGTGATTTCAAGCTGCTCAATCTAAGGAATCATTTAACTCTATGAGACGAATACACACATCTCAAAGCAGTTGCTCAGAAAGTTTCTCTGCAAGTTTGACCGGAAGACATTTGCTTGTTCAACACAAGCCTCCAGGCGACACTAAATATCCCTTCACAGACTCTTCCAAGACAGAGTTTCGAAACTGGGCAATATAGAGTAAGCATTAACTCTGTGAAGTGAATGCACATATCAGAGAGCAGATTCTTGGAACGCTTCTTCCTCGATTTTATTTCCGTATATTTCACTATTCGCCATAGTCCTCAAGGGGTTCCAAAATATCCCTTTTTCCATTTCACAGGAACAGTGTTCAAATGAAAAGAGGTATAACTCCCTGGGTGGAATTCATACATAACAAAGTGCTGTCTCAGGAAGCTTCTATCCAGTTTTTATCTGAAGATATCTCCTCTTTCACCATAGGCCTGAATGTGCTCCCGAATGTCACTTCATGGATTCGTCCATGACGGAGTTTCCAAGCTGCGTACTATAAGAAACGTTTTAACTATGCGAGATGAATTAATACATCTAACACAAAGCAGTTTCCCAGAAATCTTCTTTCCAGTTTTTGTCTGAGGATATTTCCTTTTTCACCATAGCCCTCCCTATACTCCTGAATACTCTTGGTAGCTCTTTCTCCAAAAGGGATTCCGGAATCCTCTAGGAGAAGAAAGGTATATTTCTGTGAGTGGAATGCACAGGTCACAAAGCGGCTCCTCAGAAAGCTTCTCTCCAGTTTCTATCTGAAGAGGTTTCCTTTCTCACCATAAGCCTCAAAGCGCTCTTGAATATGCCTTTGCAGACTAAATAAAAACAGTGTTATGATACTGCTGAATGGAAAGTTAAGCTCAGCGGTGTGAGCAGAATTCACGTGAAACAGAGCAATTTCACAGAAAGCTTCCTTCTGGTTTCTATCTGAGGTTATTTATTTTTCAGGATATTCTAAAGAGCGTATCCAAATGTCCTTTCTTGGATTCCACAGAAACATTGATTTCAAACTGCTTAATCTAAAGAATGATTTTTCTCTGTGAGATGAATACAAACATCACAAAGGATTTGGGCAGAAATCTTCTCTCCAATTTACGATGGAAGACATTTCCTTGTCTCATACAGGCCTCCGATTGCCACTTACTATCCCTTCGCAGAAGCCTCAAAGACCTACCTTCTTTTTTTTTTTCTTTTTTTGAGACAGAGTCTCACTCTGCCACCCCGGCTGGAGTGCAATGGCCGGATCTCAGCTCACTGCAAGCCCCGCCTCCTGGGATTATGCCATACTCCTGCCTCAGCCTCCCGATCAGCTGGGACTACAGGCACCCGCCACGTCATCTGGCTAGTTTTTTGTATTTTTTAGTAGACACGGGATTTCACCATGTTAGCCAGGATGGTCTCGATCTCCTGACCTCGTGATCCACGTGTCTTAGCCTCCCAAAGTGATGTGATTACAGGCTTGAGCCACCAGGCCCGGCAAAAGACCGACTTTCAAATTGGGAAATGTAGAGTAAGCTTTAACACTGTGAAAAGATTGGATATGTCAGAGAGCATTTCTTCGAGTGCTTCTTTCTGTTTTTTATTGGACGACATTTCACTTTTTGCAATAGTCTTCAATGTGCTCCGAATATCACTGTTTCAGTTTTACAGGAACAGTGTGCAAACTGTGCCTTCTGAGAAGAAAGTTGTAACTCCCTGAGTGGAATGCAGACATCACCAAGCGGTTTCTGAGAAAGCTTCTCTACAGTTATTATCTGACTATATTTCCTATTTCACCATAGACCCGAACGTGATCCCAAATATTCCTTCTCGGATTCCTCCATCAGGGAGTTTCCAAGCTGCATAATGTAAAGAAAACTTTATCTATGTGAGATGAATAAACATAGCAAAAGCAGAATTACAGAAAGCTTCTTTCCAGTTTTATCTGAAGATATTTCCTTTTCACCGTCGTCCAGAATCTCTTCCCGAACGTCTCTTCATGGATCCGTCCATGACAGTTTCCAAGCTGTGCAATATAAAGAAAGTTTTCTCTATGTGAGGTGATTACACATATCACAGAGTAGTTTCCTAGAAAGGTTTTTTCCAGGTTTTGTCTGAGGCTATTTCCCTTTTCACCATCGGCATCAACATGCTCCCGAATATCACTTGGTACCTGTTTCTCCAAAAGGATTTCCACGACGCTGTATGAGAAGAAAGGTATAACACTTTGAGTGGAGTGCACACGTCACAAAGCAGTTCCTCGGAAAGCTTCTCTCCAGTTTCGGTCTGAACATATTTGCTTTTCCACCGTTAGCATCAAAGTACTCCCAAATATCCCATCACACGCTAAACATACACAGGGTTTGAAAACTGCTCAATGAAAAGAGAGGCTTAACTGAGCGAGAGGAATTAAGACAACACAGAACAGTTTCACATAAAGCTTCCTTCTGGATTTTACCTGAGGATATTTATTTCTCTGTATTCTGAGGATCGTTCCCAAATGTCCTTCCTCAGATGCAACAAAAAAGTGATTTCAAGTTCCTCAATCCAAAAAATGGTTTAATTCTATGAGACGAATACACACACCACAAAGCAGTTGCTCAGAAAGTTTCTCTGCAGGTTTCATCGGAAGTCGTTTCCTTACTCACCTCAAGCCACCGGGCAGCACTTAACATGCCTTCAGAGATACTTCAAAGTCAGAGTTTAGAAACTGGGCAACATAGAGTAAGCATTAACTCTGTGAAGTGAATGCCTATATCAGAGAGCAGATTCTTGGAATGCTTCCTCCTCGATTTTATTTCCGTATATTTCACTATTCGCCATAGACCTCAATGTGCTCCAAAATATCACTTTCTCGGTTTCACAGGAACAGTATTCAAACGCTGCCTTGTGAGCAAAGAGGTGTAACTCCCTGAATGGAATGCATACATCACAAAGTAGTTTCTCAGAAAGCTTCTGTACAGTTTAATCAGAGGATATTTCCTCTTTCACCATAGGCCTGAATGTGCTCCGAATGTCCGTTCGCAGGTCCGTGCGTGTTGGAGTTTCCAAACTGCGTAATATAAGAAAAGTGTTAACTATGCTAGATGAATAAATACATCTAACACAAAGCAGTTTCACAGAAATCTTCTTTCCCGTTTTTGTTTGAGGATATTTCTTTTTTCACCATATTTTCCCCTATACTCCTGATTGTCTCTTGGTAGCTTTTTCTCCAAAAGGAATTCCAGAATCCTTTAGGAGAAGAAAAGTAAATTTCTGTGAGTGGAATGCACACCTCACAAAGAAGCTCCTCAGAAAGCATCTCTTCAGTTTCTATCTGAAGATGTTTCCTTTCTCACTGTAAGCCTCAAAACGCTGCTGTATATCCCTTCGCAGACTACACATAAACAGTGTTATGATACTACTCAACGAAAAGAGAAGCTTAGCTGTGTGAGCGGAATTCACGTGACACAGAACACTTTCACAGAAAGCTTCATTCTGGTTTCTATCTGAGGTTATTTTTTTTCAGGATATTCTAAAGATCGTTTCCAAATGTCGTTTCTCAGATTCCACAGAAACAGTGATTTCAAACTGTTCAACCCAAAGAGTGATTTAACTCTATGAGATGTATACAAACATCACAACAGAGTTGTGAAGAAAGCTTCTCTCCAATTTTCGATGGAAGACATTTCCTTGATTGACACAGGCCTCTGGTTGCCACTTACTATCACTTCGCAGAAACCTCAAAGATTGACTTTCAAAATGATAAATGTAGAGCAAGTTTTAACCCTGTGAGAAGAATGGACATGTCAGAGAGCAGTTTCTTCGAGTATTTCTTTCTGTTTTTTATTGGACGACATTTCCCTTTTTGCCATAGCCTTCAATGTGCTCCAAAGATCACTCTTTTGGTTTTACAGGAACAGCGTTCAAACTAAGCCTTATGAGAAGAAAGTTATAACTCCCTGCGTGGAATGCACCAGTCACCAAGCAGTTTCTCAGAAAGCTTCTCTCCAGTTTTTATCTGACTATATTTCCTATTTCACCATAGACCCAAACGTGATCCCAAATATCCCTTCGCAAATCCATCCACAAGGGAGTTTCCAAGCTCCGTAGTGTAAAGAAAGTTTCATCTCTGTGAGATGAATAAACATAGAAAAAACCAGATTCACAGAAAGCTTCTTTCCAGTTATTATCTGAAGATATTTCCTTTTTCACCGTAGTCCTGAAAGTGCTGCCGAAGGTCCATTCATGGATATGTTCATGGCAATTTCCAAGCTGCATAATGCAAAGAAAGCTTTATCTATGTGAGATGATGACACATATCAAAGAGTAGTTTCCTAGAAAGCTTCTTTCCAGTTTTTTTGAGGGTATTTCCCTTTTCACCATCGGCATCAACATGCTCCCGAATATCACTTTGTACCTGTTTCTCCAAAAGGGTTTCCCCGACGCTGTATGAGAAGAGACGTATAACACTGTGAGTGGAATGCACACATCACAAACCAGTTCCTCGGAAAGCTTCTCTCCCGTTTCTGTCTGCACATATTTCCTTTTCACCATAAGCCTCAAATTGCTCCCGAATATCCCATCACACGCCAAACATACACAGGGTTAGAAAACTGCTCAATGAAAAGAGAGGCTTACCTGAGCGATATAAATTAAGACGACACAGAGCAGTTTCACAGAAAGCTCCCTTCTGGATTTTACCTGAGGATATTTCTTTCTCCATATTCTAAGGATTTTTCCCAAATGTCCTTCCTAAGATATCACAAAAACAGTGATTTCAAGCTGCTCAACCCAAAGAATGGTTTACCTCTATGAGACGACTACACATATCACAAAGCTGTTGCG
>NW_016817448.1:13095-16647 GCF_001698545.2 Rhinopithecus bieti | reverse complement strand
AGAGCAAGACTCTGTCTCAAAATAAAAAATAAAAAAAGATAAAGAGACCCATGTTGTAGACAGTTCACAAAAGAAATAGAAATGGCCAATGCACATTGAAAATTGTATGTGATAGTGCTAATAACCAAAGAAATGGAAAGCAGAATGGATACCATTTTGAACACAGGAGTATGACCAAGATTTTCCAGGAGAGGTAATACTTGTGGCTTGCAAGTATGTAAAGAAACTAGTGTTTTCATATACAGTATAGGAATATAAACTGGCACAACTTCTAGAAACACATTTTCAATACTAAGAATTTATGAAAATAATTAGGTATTAGTACAAAGACTATATGTAAAGGTCATCAAAACACAGCAAATTTTAAAGAGAAAAGCAAGTAGGCCGGGTGCAGTGGCTCACGCCTGTAATTTCAGCACTTTGGGAGGCTGAGGCGGGCAGATCACCTGAGATCAGGAGTTCAAAGCCAGCCTGGGCAACATGGAGAAACCCTGACTCTACTAAAATACAAAATTAGCCAGGTGTGTTGGCGAATCCACAAGGTTGCATGACTGAGTCATGGCATCTCAACACGCTCAACTGACTGCCTGGTCTCATGGGATGTCCTCAGTGACGTCATAGGAAACGCTGCATTCAGGAGGAAGAAAATGGCTTCCACGCTTCTTGTCTTCTTTTCCTGACTCTCCTTAGTTAAGGTCAGCCCTACAGGGAGATCAGTCCCTTAAACGTTCAGGATGTGTCACCTTGCCACTCTGGGCAGCTATTGGGGAGGTAGGGCCCCTGGATGACTGGTGGGCAGGCACAGGCATTGGCTTTTCCTTGTCCTCGAGAGTCCTTATTTGCAGGGCAGTGGTGGCAGCAAGCAGGACTGATCTACAACCAAGGGAGAAATGTGAGCCATGCAATGTTGGTCCAGTGTCGAAGCTGAGAGACTGCGATGTGGAGAGGCAGGGCGTGAAATGGGCGTGGCCATGTGAATTTTGGTTGGCACATCAACACTGGGTAGGACAGTCAACCCTTTGTAGCACTCCAGTCTACTCACTTCCTCTTACGATATCCAGCTCGCACAGGAGAATAATGCTCTCACTTCTTCCCACAAGAACAAATGAAAGCGTAGTGTTAACAGTAGTGGCTGTGGCCATCTCCCAGGCATACCCAGATCCAGTCCCTGCCACTATAGCGGCTCCCAGCCCGTAACTGGTGTCTGTTATCTCCCTCTCACCATCCATTCCAGGTTGTCCCACTTTCAGCCAAAATTTTGGCTGGTCTGGCTCGTTTACCAGCTGAGGGGATCCAGACTTTCATCTGCAAGGGATCCGAGCCCTTCACTGCCTTGCCCTTGCCTGGCACGACTGCTTCAGTTCCTCATTGACAGCTATCAGTGGGCATGGGAGCATCACAGGAGAGCCTCATTTTACCCGAGAGGGATTTTCCCTACCCATACCAGACCTTATTATGGCACACTGCTGCTGGAGGTGGAATCTTTTGAGCACCAAAATAAGGGGTGGCAGGGAGAAGGGGATCAATTTAAAACACTGATGTCTGTGAGGATTCCTTGAATCGAAGAACCACGAACCCATAGTAGAGTTTCATGTTTTCCCCTCTCATAGGTTAAAGGTGGGCTGTCTTTATACAGTGGGCCAGTGGGGAAAAGAACAGTTCTCTTAGTGACCTAGTATCTCTGACTATTGAGAATGCATCGCTTAAGGAGAGAATACTGTGTGCAAAGAGGGGTGAGTGGAAACGACTGAAGGCAGTGGAGGCTTCATCCAGGCAATGACATGGCCATGCTTGGTGAGTCTGTCTATCACCTATTTATCATCTGAGCACCTATCATCTATATATCTATTATCTATCTATCATCTACCTATCATGTATGTATCAATCTATCTGTATCATCTATGTATCAATCTGTCATCTATCTGTATCTATCATCTACTTATCATCTATGTATCAATCTATCTGTATCATCTATCTATTGTCAATGTATCAATCTATCATCTATCTGTATCATCTACTATCTATCTATCTATCTATCTATCTATCTATCAGCCACCCAGCTATCTATTCCATCCACCCCACCCACCCACCCATCCATTCAAGTATCTATCCATCCAATAATTAAAATACTCAATATGTGTAGATAACATTTTGGGGAATGCCACTTTCTTACAAAATGCATTTTTTCTGTAATTTCAGAGTTCCTGATAATGGGAAAGAACTTGACGATTATGGTCGTTCACTTGTGTCTCAGTTGCATATTTTGACTGACTGCAAGGAAGGAGCGTGAAAATGTCCATGTTTTCTTTTGACAGATAAGTGAAAGGAACATAAACTCAAGGTAGGTTAATGTTTTGTGTTAATGTTACAGTTTCATTAACTTTTAGCTTGTTGAATATTAAAATCCATATTTATTTTTGAACTGAGGCAAGTCTCCTTCCTGATATTACAGATCAGCTAATTATGTTCATTTATTCAGTCCTATTATGTACTTACTATATTTAGACCTAACTGACAGATCTTATTAAGAAATACGTTTCTGACACATTTTGCTTTTTGTTACCCATTATTTATCAATATCTGAAACATTTAGGTTGTTTTGATGAATTGTGTCCTACTAGTAGCTATTACAATTACTCAGTTACTTAATATTTGGAGTCTTAAGGTCATGGGAGAAAATGGTTCCTTTTTTTGTTTGTTTTTGACACAAGGTCTTGGCTCTGTCACCCAGGCTGGAGTGCAATATTGCAATCATAGCTCACTGCAGCTTGGACTTCCCGGGCTCAAGTGATCCTCCCATCTCAGCCTCCTGATTCGCAGGGACTCTAGGCATGTGCCACTGTGGCCAGCTAATTTTTAAAAAAATTTTTTTATAGAGACAAGGTTTTGCTATCTTGCCTGGGCTGGGGAGAAAATTTACATTTATATGCACATATTTGTTGCAGAGACCTGTGACTGGGCCAACAAAGTCAATAAAGGACTTTCAAATATAAAAGGCACAATTATATCAGATTAAAACTCTTTGGGGAATAGGAATGGAATAGAAATGAATGAAACTAGGAATTATGTACAAATTCTGACAAGTACAAGCATTACTTTTATAATTAATTTTTAATTGTAAAAACATTGTGGTAAAATACATGTAATATTTACCACATTCGCCACTTAGAAGTGTACAGTTCAGTGTGTGAAATATGTTCACATCATTCTGCAAACAGTTTCCAGCACCATCCCCAGCCCCTGCACCCACCCTTCTGCTTCCTGTCTCTGTGAATGTGACCACTCCAGGTACCTCCCATAGGTAGAATCATGGAGCTTTATTTTTGTATTTTAGAAAATGTATGGTGCAGCTGGGCGTGGTGGCTCATGCCTGTAATCCCAGCACTTTGGGAGGCCAAGGTGGGCAGATCAGTTGAGGTCAGGATTTCGAGACCAGCCTGGGCAACATGGTGTAACCCTGTCTCTACCAAAAAACACAAAAATTAGCTGGATGTGGTGGTGCAAGCCTGTAGTCCCAGCTACTCGGGAGGCTGAGGCAGGAGAATCGCTTGA
>NW_016817448.1:7671-9936 GCF_001698545.2 Rhinopithecus bieti | reverse complement strand
CACGGCAAGCTCCGCCTGCCGGGTTCACGCCATTCTCCTGCCTCAGCCTCCCGAGTAGCTGGGACTACAGGCGCCCGCCACCTCGCCCGGCTAGTTTTTTGTATTTTTTAGTAGAGACGGGGTTTCACCATGTTAGCCAGGATGGTCTCGATCTCCTGACCTCGTGATCCGCCCGTCTCGGCCTCCCAAAGTGCTGGGATTACAGGCGTGAGCCACCGCGCCCGGCCGACGTTCCAATATTTAAAGCTGGTAAAGTGGGGTAGGTCTGTGGACATAACAGAGCAGATGCTGTGAAAGCTAAGCAGAGAACTGGACATACTTGGAAGCGGGAGTGCGGTGAGACAGAAAGGGAGAAGGTAGACGAGTCTGTATGAGAAATGAGAACTCAGGCTCCCCTAAGAAACCAGTCTACTTGCACTTTCTAAAGGCTACTTTCTCTCCCACACCCAACCGTGAAGCTTTTTACAAAATGTGGAGGCCAGAACACCCTATTTGTATGTGTGTGTATGTTATGATTATTGTAATACGTGATGAGTTATGAGGAATATTAAAAAAAAACCTTGATGAACTTACTGGAACATTCCCAAATAGCACGCTGCTGGTCCTTTGCTTTTCTTCTAATTTTAGCATATATTGTTTAGTTTTGTTTTTGAACCTTATTTTAAAAGGCATCTCCACACAAAGACTTGTAAATTGATATTCATCGCAGCATTAATCAAAATAGCCCCAAACTGGAGACAACCCAAATATCCATCCATTGATGATGGATTTTTAAAAAGTGGCATATTTGTGCAATGGAATAAACTGGCTGGGTGCAGTGACTCACTCCTGTAATCCCAGCACTTTGGGAGGCTGAGGCATGTGGATCACTTGAGCCCAGGAGTTCAAGACCAGCCTCTGTAACATGGCAAAACCCCATCTCGACAAAAAATACAAAAATTAGCTGGGCATGGTGGTGCATGCCTGTAATTCCCAGCTACTCAGGAGGCTGAGAGGCAGGAGAATCGCTGAGAGGCAGGAGAATCGCTTGAGTCCAGGAGGCGGAGCTTGTGATGAGCTGAGATCATGCCACTGCACTTCAGCCTGGGTGACAGAGTGAGACCCTGTCTTGAAAGAAAAAAAAAGGAATAAACTACTGATATATATTGTGACATGGATGAATCTTGAAAACATTATACTAAATGAAAGAAGACTCAGACCACATGAGTATATAATTCTATGTATTTGAAATGTCCATAGCAGGCAAATGCAGACAGAAAGCAGGTTAGGATTACCAGGAGCTGGGGAACAGCTCCTGGGGTATGAGGAGTGAGTTACAGCTGGGGTATGAGGAGTGACTACTAAGTGCTATGGGGTTTCTTTTCTTTTCGGGGTGATGACAATGTTATAAAATTAAATGGTCGCAGAACTTGGAGTTTACTAAAACCACCAGATAGTATACTTTAAATGAGCGAATTGCTAATTGTATAGTATGTGAGTTATGTCTTTTTTTTTTTTTTTTTTTTGAGATGAAGTCTTGCTCTTGTCCCCAAGGCTGAAGTGCAGTGGTGCGAACTCGGCTCACTGCAACCTCTGCCTTCTGGATTCAAGTGATTCTCCTGCCTCAGCCTCCCGAGTAGCTGGGATTACAGGCGCCTACCAGCATGCCCAGTTAATTTTTGTATTTTAAGTAGAGACGGGGTTTCACCATGTTGGCCAAACTTGTCTTGAACTCCTGAACTTAGGTGATCTGCCCGCCTCGGCCTCCCAAGTGAGTTATGTCTTGATAAAGCTATTTTAAAAGGTATTATATTGAAGGGTTTTTTTTTTTTTGTTTTGTTTTTGTTTGTTTTTTAAGACAGAGTTTCACTCTTTTTGCCCAGGCTGGAGTGCAATGGTACCATCTTGGCTCACTGCAACCTCCACCTCCGGAGTTCAAGTGATTCTCCTGTCTCAGCCTCCCGAGTAGCTGGGATTACAGGCATGTGCCACCACGCCCAGCTAATTCTGGATTTTTAGTAGAGATGGAGTTTCACCATGTTGGCCAGGCTGATCTCAAACTCCTGACCTCAGGTGATCCACTTGCTTCGGCCTCCCAAAGTGCTGGGATTACAGGCGTGAGCCACCGCGCCCGGCCAAAGGTATTATTTTAAAAGGTATTATATTGAAGGTATTCCTTTGTAATGTTCTTTAAGAAAATCAGCAGACTCCACCCCAGCCCCTTCCTCTCCCTGCCCAACCCACCCCTTCCTTAGCCTCTGAAAAAAAGAAAAAGTAAAAAAAAAA
>NW_016817448.1:0-3688 GCF_001698545.2 Rhinopithecus bieti | reverse complement strand
AAAAAAAAAAAAAAAAAAAAAAAAAAGAATGATGGTTTTGTTTCTTCCATATGCCCTTTTTTTTTTTTTCATTTTCCTTGCTTTACTGTGTTGACACTTTCAGTATAATGTTGAATACAAGTGACGATAGCGGGCACTCTTGTCTTGTTCTTGATTTTAAAAGAGACACTTCTAATATTTCACTGTTAACTAATGTTTACTGCAGGATTTTTGTATATTCCTTTTATCAATTCAAGGGAATGAGCTGGGCAAGGTGGCACACACCTGTAGTCACAGCTGCTTTGGAGGCTGAGGTGGGAGGTTCACTGGAACCCAGGAGTTTCAGGCTGGAGTGAGTTATGATGCCACTGCACTCCAGCCTGGGCAACAGAGCGAGACCTTGTCTCTAAAAATAAAGCAGCAAATATGTATTTTAAAAAACAGTCTAAAACTGTCGTTTTAACTGGAGTCCTCAGTCCCTTTGCATATAATGTAATGATTGGTGTGGATGGGGTTAAATACACCATCTCCTCTGTGCTTTGGATCTGTCCTGCTGTATCCAGTTCTTTTAAATTTAAAAATCAGCCCATCATTTTCCCGTTTCATTTTAAGGTTATGCCCCTTTTTCTATCCTTGAGTGGTTAAGAAATCGAAAGGTGCAGACTCCTTATCAATGTCTAATGTTGATACTTTTCCGCTTCTCCCGGATGATGCAAGGACCTTAGAACACCAATTCTTCTGCTCCCAGTGTCAAATTATATGCTGTTCTCGCCACATATTCTAAGTCTGTGAGAGGGCGTGTGTGTGCGCGCGTGTGTGCATGCGCATTTTGAGGGAGTCCTTTGTTTCTGCAGTGTCTCATTCAGGGAGACTTGTGTTGTTGTTGTTGTCGTTGTTTTGTTTTGTTTTTGAGACAGAGTCTCGCTCTGTCGCCCAGGCTGGAGTGCAGTGGCGTGATCTCGGCTCACTGCAACCTCTGCCTCCCAGGTCCAAGCAATTCTGCTGCCTCAGCCTCCCAAGTAGCTGGGATTACAGGGACCGGCCACCACGCCCAGCTAATTTTTGTATTTTTAGTAGAGACGGGGTTTCACCATGTTGGCCAGGATTGTCTCGATCTCTTGACTTTGTGATGCGCCTGCCTCAGCCTCCCAAAGTGCTGGGATTACAGGCGTGAGCCAAGGTGCCCAGTCAAGACTTGTCTTTGTATGTGCCATGTTACCGATTGTACTTCAGACACCGCATTTGAAAATTCACTTTTACAAACAATTTGAGGCCTAGGATGATATTATCATCTTCCAGAGATAATTTTATTTTTACAGGGTCTTAGGGGCACTAAAAATCAGAGATCACCTCAATTGGTACCATACCCTAACAGTTACCAATATTTTACCACTTTCCTTTCATCTGTCTATCCCCAACTTTATTTTAAAAATATTTTTGTAGAGACGGGGTCTCACAATGTTGCCCAGGCTGATCTCAAACTCCTGGCCCCAACTAATCCTCCCACCTCGGCCTCCCAAACTGTTGGGATTACAGGCCTGAGCCACTGAGCCTGACCAGATTTTTTTTTTTTTTTTTTTTTTGAAACGTGTTCTCACTCCCTCACCCAGACTGCCCGGGCTGGAGTGCAGTGGTGCGATCATAGCTTGGCTTGTGACTTTTTAAGCCACTCAAAATGATGTGAGACTGAACTGCCGTCTGGGTAAGAGGCTGGTTGACTTCTACTTCACCTTAACCCTGGGGCACCACTCTTCAGGGTCCTAGTGACAGTGGGCTGTGGTTTACTGCTCCCCCAGTGACAAGCACAACTCACTCTCGGCAGTTGCAAGCGGCGTATGGACATCCACCCTCTTCAGGATCTTCACCGGCAATTCTTCACCAACTGCTTAGCTGCTCTTTGAAGTGTCAAATACGTTTGTATTTTATCCCTTTTCTTCATTTTAGGGGGTGAGTTTGTCTAAATTACATATTTTATTACTGAAAATGGAAATCTCCCTAAATGTCTGGGGAGAGCTCAAATTACTGATTCAAGACTTGTCATTATAGTTGCTTTTAAAAATATATCCATTTTAGAGAGAGTTTTCCTGTTTTCTTGGAGACAGTTTTAGTAAGATGTGCCTATTGTGTTTTCACATTTATCCATATAAAGTTAATATTCTAAAAGAAAAATCTCTGCTCTATCTATAATTCTGTCTTCTTACTCATGCCTCCTACTGTTTTGAACTTAAGTTTTAAACTTACTCTTTGTAATCATACCTGAATCGAACCAGCTTTCACCTTTCTTGTTCCTATTTGGTTTTCTATTTAATTAGTTTCTGCTGTTATTTCCTCCTTCTGTGTCCTTTTTCTTTATATAATTTAAGTTGTATATTCGTTTTTAAATTTTGAATATGATTTCTTTTCTTTTTTTCTTTTTTGAGATGGAGTCTCACTCTTGTCACCCAGGCTGGAGTGCAGTGGCACGATCTCGGCTCACTGCAACCTCCGCCTCCAGGGTTCAAGCGATTTTCCCACCTCAGCCTCCTGAGTAGCTGGGACTACAGGCGCCCGCCACCATGCCCAGCTACTTTTTGTACTTTTAGTAGAGATGGGGTTTTGCTATGTTGGCCTGGTCTCAAACTCCTGACTTCAATTGATCCGCCCGTCTTGGCCTCCCAAAGTGTTGGATTACAGGCGTGAGCCACGGTGCCTGGCCTCTGTTGTGACTTCCGACAATTGCATTATGACCAAGAAAATTGGTCTCCATTATAATAATTCTTTAAAATTTGATGTGTCATTTTTTTTTTTTTTTTTTTTTTTTTTTTTTTTTTTGAGAAAGGATCTGGCTTTGCTGCCAGGCTGGAATGCAGCGGCGTGATCTCTGCTCACAGCAACCTCCACCTCCCAGGTTCAAGTGATTCTCCTGCCTCAGCCTCCTGAGTAGCTGGGATTACAGGCATGATTACAGTGACCGGGGCTCAATGCAATCTTGTCCTCCCAGGCTCCTGTGATCCCTCCCACCTCAGCATCCTGAGTAGCTGGCACCTGAGTAGTAGGCATGTACCACCATGCCTGGCTAATTTTTGGTTGTTGTTGTTGTTTGAATAGAAATTGGGTTTTGCCATGTTGCCCAGGCTGGTCTTGAACTCCTGGGCTCCAGCTGCCTGCCTCAGCCCCCTAAAGTGCTAGGATTACAAGCGTGAGCCACTATGCACGGCTGAGGCTTTCTTACAAGCATTAAGTTTTCATAGATTTCTCTTGTGTGTGTAAGAATTTTACACATGGCTGGGCGCAGCAGCTCATGCCTGTAATCCAGCAGTTTGGGAGGCTAAGGCGGGAGGATCACTAGGAGTTTGAAACCGGCCTGGGCAATGTAGGACTCTTATTTCTACAAAAACTACAAAAATTAGCCAAAAAATGTGCCTGTAGTCCCAGCTACTCAGGAGGCTGAGGCAAGAGGATGGCTTGAGGGCAGGAGTTTGAGACCAGCCTGTGCAACATAGTGAAACCCTGTCTTTACCAAAAAACGGTCTATTTATACAACTACAGGAGCTTTGTTTTGGTATTTCTCTAGTATATCTTTTTTTCATCTTTTGGTTTTCAACATTTCTGTATCTTTGTTTTAGATGCTTTTTTTTTTTTTTTTTTTTTTTTTTTTTTTTTTTTTTTTTGAGATGAAGCCTTGCTGTCGCCCAGGTTGGAGTGCAGTGGCATGATCTAGGCTCACTGC
>NW_016817447.1:0-939 GCF_001698545.2 Rhinopithecus bieti | reverse complement strand
CTACTCGGAAGGTTGAGGCAGGAAAATCGCTTGAACCCAGGAGGCTGAGGTTGCAGTGAGCCGAGATCATGCCACTGCATTCCAGTCTGGGTAACAGACTAAGACTCCATCTCAAAAAAAAAAAAAAAAAAAAAAAAAAAAAAAAAAAAAAAAGGTAGAGGGACTCTCTGTTTTGGGGGCTGCTCAATAAATAAAAAATCATAGTAGAAAAATTAGAGCACGATAGGTTGATAGGTATACATATGATTATGCCACAGCTTTTTTCACTTACTGTGGTCATCTTTCTGTGTCAACACATAGGCATTCATGTCCTTCTTTTAAATATTAATAGCTGTCTATTGTTACATTGCATTGGATGCCTTGTAATATATTTAATCAATCTTCTATTAATAGATTGATGTATTTACAAGGTGTTTTTTTTTTTACTTTTACAATCAGTACATTAGTTACTGTCTTCAGATGTATGACATATTATTAGTGATGTTATCTCTTCCCAAGAAATGAGATTGCTGGGTCCAAGGGTGTACACATTTCATATTTGTATATACTACCCAATTGTCCTGCCAAAAGGCTGTACCAATTTATACCCTCAAAAATGCTATGTGAGGCTAGGTGCAGTGGCTCACACCTGTAATCTCAGCACTTTGGGAGGCCAAGGCAGGTGGATCACTTGAGCTCAGGAGTTTGAGACCAGCCTGGAAAACATGGCAAAAACTTGTCTCTACAAAAAAAACAAAAATTAGCTGGACATGCTGGTAAATGCCTATAGTTCCAGCTACTCGGGAGGCTGAGGCAGGAGAATCACTTGAACCCAGGAGGCGAAGGTTGCAGTGAGACAAGATGGTGCCACTGCACTCCAGCCTGGCAACAAGAGTGAGACTCTGTCTCAAAAATAAATAAATAAGGCCGGGCGCGGTGGCTCAAGCCTGTAATCCCAGC
>NW_016817446.1:0-945 GCF_001698545.2 Rhinopithecus bieti | reverse complement strand
ATTACATGTTCCTTTCCATTTCATGCCATTCCATTTCATATTCCATTCCATTCCATATTCCATTGTATTCCAGTCCATTCCATTCTGTTCCATTTCATTTCACATTCCATTCCATTCCATTCTGTGCCATTCCGTTCCACGCTATTCCATATTCCATTCAATTATATATTCCATTCCATTCCATTTCATTCCATTCCATTGCATTCCGGTCCATACGCCTTTCCATGCTATATTCCAATCCATTCTGCATTGCTTTCAAATTCTTTCCAAATTCCATTCCCTTCCATTGCGTATTCTTTCCATTCCATTGTATGCCATATTCTATTCCATTCCATATTGCATTCCCTTCCATTCCATTCTATTCCATTCCATTCCATTCCATATTGCATTCCATTCCTTTCCATTTCATTCCATATCATATTTCATTCCATTCTATTCCATTCCATTCCATTCCATTCCATTCCATAATCCATTCCATTTCATTCCATTACATTCCATATTCTATTCCGTTCCATTCCATTCCTTATTCCATTCAATTTCCTTCAATTTCATTCCATTCAATTCTATTCCATATTTCATTCCATTCAATTATATTCCATATTTCATTCCATTCTATTCCATTTCATATTCAATTCCATTCCATTACACTTTCCACTCAATTCCATATTCCTTTCCATTCCATTTTTTAATCCATTCCATTTCATTCCATTTCATTCCTTATTCAATTTCTTTGCATATTCCATTGCATTGCATTCCATTCGATTCCGTTCCATTCCAATCCAATCCATTCCATATTGAATTCCATTCCATATTCCACTCCATTCCAAATTCCATTCCATTCCTTTCTATATTTCCTTCCATTCCATTCCATTCCATATTCCATTCCATTCCATATTCCATTCCATTTCGTATTCCATTACATTCCATATTCCATTTAATTCCATT
>NW_016817445.1:0-943 GCF_001698545.2 Rhinopithecus bieti | reverse complement strand
AATAACTAAGATCAAAGCAGAACTGAAGGAGATAGAGACATGAAAACCCTTCTAAATCAATGAATCCAAGAGCTGGTTTTTTGAAAAGATGGACAAAATAGATAGACTGCTAGCCAGACTAATAAACCAGAAAAGATTGAAGAATTAAATAGACACAATAAAAAATGATAAAGGGAACATCACCCTGATCCCACAGAAATACCATCAGAGAATACTATAAACGTCTCTATGCAAATAAAAAACCTAGCAGAAATGGATAAATTCCTGGACACATACACCCTCCCAAGACTAAACAAGGAAGAAGTTGAATCCCTGAATAGACCAATAACAAGTTCTGAAACTGAGGCAGTAATTAATAGCCTACCAACCAAAATAAATAAATAAATAAATAAAAAAGCCCAGGCACAGACGGATTCACAGCCAAATTCTACCAGAGGTATAAAGAGGAGCTGGTGCCATTCCTTCTGAAACTATCCCAAACAATCAAAAAAGAGACTCCTCCCTAACTCATTTTATGAGGCCAGCATCATCCTTATACCAAAACCTGGCAGAGACACAACAAAAAAAGAAAATTTCATGCCAATATCCCTGATGAACATCGATGCAAAAATCCTCAATAAAATACTGGCAAACCAAATCCAGCAGTACATCAAAAAGCTTATTAATCAAGTCGGCTTCATCCTTGGGATGCAAGGCTGATTCAACATATGCAAATCAATAAACAGAACCAATAACCACATAAACAGAACCAATGACAAAAACCACATGATTATCTCAGTAGATGCAGAAAAGGCCTTTGATAAAATTCAACACCTCTTCATGCTAAAAACACTCAATAAACTAGGTATTGATGGAACGTATCTCAAAATAATAACTATTTTTGACAAACCCTTAGCCAATATCATACTGAATAGGCAAAAGCTGGAAGCATTCCATTTGAAAA
>NW_016817444.1:0-1384 GCF_001698545.2 Rhinopithecus bieti | reverse complement strand
GAGCATTGCTGTAGACTAGGAGAGAGGAAGGAGACCTTTGCTACAATTTAAACTTGGAAAGATGTTTTCCTTTGAGTGAAGACCACTAAGTGAGGAGGAAGGAGCTGGCAAGCTGCCGGGTCATGCACCACTACTCAGAGTGTTTGCTGCCTGCCCAGCAGCAGTGCAGCCTCAGTTTTGCTCAGATAGAGACTGAAAAGTCCCCGACCTCAGAGGAGGCCAGCTCCTGCCTCATGCCGGGGGATAAACTGTGGTTGCTCAGAAACAGCAATGGGGCTCCCTTTCCATGCCCCCAGGTTAGGCTGTGTGTACCTGTGTGCCCAGCTCTTGCCGTAAAGTATAGGAGAAACTTGGCCAGGGGATGCTACGGAAAATACTTTTCCCAGATGAGAAGGAGTATCTTCCCAGAGAGAAAGCTTCCTTCTGCACCTACCTCCTAACTTTCTCCTTGAGATGTTGCTGTTTGGAGCTAAGGCAACTGTCCTGTGACCATCTGTCAACAAAGTAAGGATAAAAAGACAAACTCAAAAATATATTGGCATGATATTTATCAGAGTTATTTTAAGAGCAAAATGAAAGAAATAAAAAAATCCATACAATGAAATACAATCATAGACATGTTATTGGTAAGAAAATGTTCATAGTAATTTATGAGGGGACAAAGGCAGGTCAAAAATGGGATGTAGGAACCCATCCTGTGAGTAGGTGGGCATGTCTGCAGAAGACCATAGGAAAATACATCAATATTGGTCATCTTTGGATGGTAAAATTATGACTGACATTTGTTTTCTAATTTTTCTTCAGTGAATTTGTAATACATTGTATACATCTCAGTACTGAATTGTAATGTGAAATGTTTTCACACAGTGTGATATGGTTTGGATCTGTGTCCTCACCCAAATCTCATGTTGAATTGTAATTCCCTGTTGGAGGAGGGAACTGGTGGGAGGTGATTGGATCATGGGGGTGGACTTCCCCCTTGCTGTTCTTGTGATAGTGAGTGAGTTCTCCCGAGATCTCCTTGTTTAAAAGTGTGTAGCACCTCCCCACTCGCTTGCTCTCTCTCTGCTGCTGGACATGTGAAGACATGCCTGCTTCCCTTTTGCCTTCCACCATGATTATAAGATTCCTGAGGCCTCCCCAGAAGCAGAAGCCTATACAGCTCACAGAACCATGAGCCAATTAAATGTCTTTTCTTTATAAATTACCCAGTCTCAGATGGTTCTTCACAGCAGAGCCAATACACAGTGGAACACAGAAAAAAAAGAAAGAGAGAGAGAGAAAGAAAGAGAGAGAGAGAAAAAGAAAGACAGAAAGAGAGAAAGAAGGAAAGAGAGAAAGAAGGAAAGAGAGAAAGAAGGAAAGAGAGAAAGAAGGAAAGAAA
>NW_016817443.1:0-2858 GCF_001698545.2 Rhinopithecus bieti | reverse complement strand
ATTGGTGTGCTATATTCAGAAGACCCATCACATGCAAAGACACACATAGGCTCAAAATAAAGGGATGGAGGAATATTTACCAAGCAAAATAAAAGCAGGGGTTGCAATCCTAGTCTCTGATAAAACAGACTTTAAACCAACAAAGATCAAAAAAGACAAAGAAGGGCATTACATAATGATAAAGGGAGCAATGTAGCAAGAAGAGCGAATTATCCTAAATATATACGCACCCAATACAGGAGCACCCACATTCATAAAGCAAGTTCTTAGAGACCTACAAAGAGACTTAGACTCCCACACATTAATAGTGGGAGACTTTAACATCCCACTGTCAATATTCGACAGATCAATGAGACAGAAAATTAACAAGGATATTCAGGACTTGAACTCAGCTCTGGACCAAGCGGACCTAATAGACAGCTACAGAACTCTGCACCCAAATCAACAGAATGTACATTCTTCTCAGCACCACATCACACTTATTTTAAAATTGACCACGTAATAGGAAGTAAAACACTCCTCAGCAAATGTAAAAGGATGGAAATCATAACAAACAGTCTCTCAGACCACAGCGCAATCTAATTAGAACTCGGGATTAAGAAACTCACTCAAAACCACACAACTACATGGAAACTGAACAACCTGCTCCTGAGTGATTACTGGGTAAATAACGAAATTAAGGCAGAAATAAGTAAGTTCTTAGAAGCCAATGGGAACAAAGACACAATGTACCAGAATCTGGACACAGCTAAAGCAGTGTTTAGAGGGAAATGTATAGCATTGAAAGCCCACAGGAAAAAGTGGGAAAGATCTAAAATTGACACCCTAACATCACAATTAAAAGAACTAGAGAAGCAGGAGCAAACAAATTCAAAAGCTAGCAGAAGACAAGAAATAACTAAGATTAGAGCAGAATTGAAGGAAACAGAGACATGAAAAACCCTTCAAAAAATCAATGAATCCAGGAGTTGATTTTTTGAAAAGATTAACAAAATAGACCACTAGCCAGACTAATAAAGAAGAAAAAAGAGAAGCAGCAAATAGATATGGGCGGAGGAGTACCCAGGTGCCGAGGCAAGAGACTGAAGGCACAAACTGTTTCAGTATAATAAAGAAAATAGTTAGAATAAGAATAGTCATAATATAAATTAGATATAGAGATGATCATGGACAATATCAATCATTAGTATAGACATTATTAATCATTAGCCTTTAATATTACCCTTTGTTTTATTATTAATATAACCAAGGAATAACTGGCAGATATAGGGTCAGCTGCTGAAGGGACATTGTGAGAAGTGACCAAGAAGGCAAGAGGTGAGCCCTCTGTCATGCCCGCATAAGAGCCACTCGAGGGCTCCTTGGTCAAGCTCCTTGGAGGAGTCAGGGAACACTGCTCCACCAGCTTCTTGTGGGAGGCTGGATATTATCCAGGCCTGCCCACAGTCATCTGGAGGCTTAAACCCCTCTCTGTGGTGCTGTGCTTCAGTGGTGACACTCCTTGTCCACTTTCACACTCCTCCCGTACTCCTGGTTCCTCTTTAAAGTTCTTAGAAAATAGTGGTAGAAAAAATATAGCGAAAGTCTTAAAGTCTTTGATCCTTCTGATAAGTGCATAAAAGAAAACGCTGACATATGCTGCCTTCCCTCTCTGCTTCGGCTACCTAAAAGGGAAGGGCCCCCTGTCCTATGATCACGTGACTTGCTTGACCTTCTCAATCACTTGGACGACTCACCCTCCTTACCCTGCCCCCTTCCTTGTCTTATATACAATAAATATCAGCATGCCCAGCCATTCGGGGTCACTACCGGTCTCCGCGCCTTGGTGGTAGTGGTCCCCCAGGCTCAGCTGTCTTCTCTTTATCTCTTTGTTTTGTGTCTTTATTTCTTACAATCTCTTGTCTCCGCACACGGGGAGAACAGCCACTAAGCCCCGTAGGGCTGGACCCTACAAATAGACACAATAAAAAATGATAAAGGGGATATCACCATTGATCCCACAGAAACACAAACTACCATGAGAGAATACTATAAACACCTCTATGCAAATAAACTAGAAAATCTAGAAGAAATGGATAAATTCCTGGACACATACTCCCTTTCAAGACTAAACCAGGAAGAAGTCGAATCCCTGAATAGACCAGTTCTGAAATTGAGGCAGTAATTTATAGCCTACCAACCAAAAAAAGCCCAGTACCAGAGAGAGTCACAGCTGAACTCTACCACAGGTACAAAGAGGAGCTGGTACCATTCCTTCTGAAACTATTCCAAACAATAGAAAAGAGAGACTCCTCCCTAACTCATTTTGTGAGGCCAGCATCATCCTGATACCAAACCCTGGCAGAGACACAACAAAAAAAAAGAAAACTTCGGGCCAATATCTCTAATGAACATCGATGCAAAATCCTCAATAAAGTACTGGCAAACTGAATCCAGCAGCACTTCAAAAGCTTATCCACCACAATCAAGTCGGCTGCATCCCTGGGATGCAAGACTGGTTCAACATATGCAAATCAAGAGACATAATCCATTACATAAACAGAACCAATGACAAAACCACATGATTATCTCAATAGAGAAAAGGCCTTCAATAAAATTCAACACCCCTTCATGCTAAAACTCTCAATAAACTAGGTATTGATGGAACGTATCTCAAAATAATAAGAGCTATTTATGACAAACCCACAGCCATATACTGAATGGGCAAAAGCTGGAAGCATTCCCTTTGAAAACTGGCACAAGACAAGGATGCCCTCTCTCACCACTCCTATTCAACACAGTATTGGAAGTTCTGACCAGGGCAATCGCGCAAGGGAAGAAATAAAGCATATTCAGATAGGAAGAGAGGAAGTCAAATT
>NW_016817442.1:0-2419 GCF_001698545.2 Rhinopithecus bieti | reverse complement strand
CAAGAAAAGGAAAAGGAAATTCATTAATGATTTTTAGGGCTGTGAGGTTTTCTAGGAACTCGTATTACAGTAGAAATACTCATGCATTGTGTTTTTTGTTCATCTTAACAAACTTTTGAGGCTTATAATCTTGTGAAATGAAGCTTCATCACTGTGACTGACAAAAAATGAATAAATAAACGTATGAGGTAGGCAGGGCTATTTCCTCCCTTTCACAGATGAAGAAACAGATTCAAAGAACTTAGATATTCATCCATCAGCACATGGCAAGTAATGGTCAGAAAGAGTCCGGAGCCCTGGCCTGCTGATTCGTATTCTAATGCTCTTGATACAGTAACACACTCAACATTGTTAATAACTATCTGCATACATTGTTTTATTAATTATGATCTGCCTTATAATGTAGTTTCACAGATTAAAATTAGTATTTCAAAATTTGATGCTTATTTTGTTTAGGTGTTCAAAACTCATCTGCTTAGCTACTCTTACTTGTGACTCCCTTGAATGCCTTAGAACATAGTAGAAACCCTACCTTTTATCCTCCACTGCTCATTCCTATCTTGTCCAGAAAAAAAAAAAAAAAAATAATTCACAAATAAAAATCCCATGATTGCACATTGGTCCTGGTGTTTCAGAAGACTAATGTTTGCTGGAAAGGTATTATAGGCCTTTCTACCCAAGAGAGGAGAAAACAGACCTGGCTAAAATGGGCATGTGAATAATCAGATCATCCCTAAATACGGCTACATAGGATGATTCATTATAGATTCACCCATGACTATGCAGTGCACTTTACTGAACACCTTTCACGTATGACACATTGTTAGGCACTGAAACACAGAAACAAACATAACACTACCCCTGCCCTCTGGCACAAAGGGAAAAAAGACTGGTGAGAAGTCCTACTGGAAAGGCTTGGAAGTGGTTCTCAAAATTAATGGTATCCAATTTACCTGGAGAGTTTACTAAAACCAATTGGTTAATTAAAACAAAAGGATTGTTGTTTCAATTCTAAGTTTCTGTATTTTTAGGTCAAGAGTGGGGTCTGAGATTTTGCATTTGTAACATTCTTTTACATGATGCTAAGGCTGCTGGTTACTTAACCTTGTCAAGCTTTTATTATCTGTATAAATTGGACCTCAGTAATAGTGTCTAACCCATAAGATTGGTTTGAGGATTTAAAAAATTGATAGCAAAGAGCCTAGTACATAGTGAGAAGCCAATAAATGTTAGCTTCTAATATTATTTTCATTATTATTAAGGTGTTTTAGGAGGATTCTTTCAAATTCTCTCCTAATTAAAAATATTTGAAATTTCTTTACCAAAGACAAACTGATAAAAATTAAGTAAAATTCTGAGAGAGTTTACTTGTAGCATTACTAAGAATTAAACCAGCAATAACCTATTCTTCCCTTATTCTGCTTTTGATACGGTGGAGACTACTGGGCATCTAAGACGAGCTGATAAAGGTGAAAGTATTATCCTGAGGAGAAGATCAAAGCAATAACAAAAAAGAGCTTGAAGTGAAACAGTCAACTTAAAAATCCTCTGTCTGTCCTACATCCCCACTTAACACACACAAATTTCCATGCAGGAACCAGAACTCCATCTACACTTTGCCTGTCTCTGTTAAAGTCATTATTATTATAATAGCAGAATCATTAAAGAAGGAAATATTGGACTCATTTTTTCAGTTGAAGGTCTGCTGTTTCAAAACTCAAGCTGCGTCCAGTTCTGTTAACATGACAAGGCTCCTGAACATTTCCTCAGCAGGACATGACATATGTTGAAAATAAGGTTATTGGATACAAAATACAGAAAATAATGATTGATCTCCCATGGAAAACAGCTGCTTCTTGTTAGCAGTTAAACAAATGCTCTTTTGCTGGGTTTTGAATAATTCCTTTTTTTTTTTTTTTGAGACCCAGTCTCACTTTGTTGCCCAGGCTGGAGTGCAGTGGCACGATCTCGGCTCACCACAACCTCCACCTCCCGGGTTCAAGTGATTCTCCCGCCTCAGCCTCCTAAGTAGCTAGGATTCCAGGCATCCACCACCACGCCTGGCTAATTTATTTTATTCTATTTTATTTTGCATTTTTTAGCAGAGACGTGGTTTCTCCGTGTTGGCCAGGCTGGTCTCGACCTCCTCACCACAGGAGATCCAGATTACAGGCCTGGGTCACCACACCTGGCCAGGTTTTGCAGAAATCTTAATGTTAAATACAGAGACATTCCAAAAAAGGCATATACGGTCCAAAAGGAATACAGAAAATGCCTTTCCTTAACAAAATTTCTCTGAAACTTGAAGTACATAAAAATCTCTAAACAATTAATAGCCAAGAAAGGTGAGGCCTGCCCTAGGCCAATGAAAAAAATATGAAATGTTTATTAGAGATGTGTTCTTTACTACACATAGGAC
>NW_016817441.1:0-579 GCF_001698545.2 Rhinopithecus bieti | reverse complement strand
TCAGAGCTGTAAATGCTTGTATTCAACCTATGGGGACTTTACAACCTGGTCTTCCTAACCCAGCCCTTATCCCACAAGGCTGGAAATTAATGGTCATAGATCTTAAAGATTGTTTTTTTACTATTCCATTACAACCCCAAGATTGTGAAAAATTTGTCTTTACTGTTCCCGAATATAATAATGGACAACCCACTCAGAGATATCAATGGAAAGTTCTCCCCCAAGGCATGCTTAATAGTCCTACTTTATGCCAAGAATTTGTTCATAGAGCCTTAAACCCTATTAGAAGCCAGTTCCCCACTGTATTAATTTATCAATACATAGATGATATTTTATTGGCAACTCCTGATGAAGTCTTACAGAGTCAAGTTTTTCAAGCTTTACAACAACAATTAACCCAATATAATTTACATATTTCTTCTGAGAAAATACAGACTCAATTTCCTATTCAATATTTGGGATACCTGTTAGCAGAAAAGCAGATTTGGCCTCAAAAGATTCAAATTCGAAGAGATCAACTTTTGACTCTTAATGATTTTCAAAATTGCTAGGAGACATAAATTGGCTTCGCCCCATCTT
>NW_016817440.1:0-945 GCF_001698545.2 Rhinopithecus bieti | reverse complement strand
AGTGACAGGGACTACAGTCGACCTACACATCGCCCTACCATTTTTTTTGTATTTTTAGTATGGACGGGGTTTCACCATGTTAGCCAGGATGGTCTCGATCTCCTGACCTCGTGATCCGCCCGTCTCGGCCTCCCAAAGTGCTGGGATTACAGGCTTGAGCCACCGCGCCCGGCCTATTTTCTATTTCTTAAGTGAGGATCATCACAGAGCTTTTTGCCCTCCTCATCTTCATGTTGTGTATGTGGAGAAGGAAGGGGGGCAGTTTGTCTTGCTGTCTTAGCTGTGGCAGAGGCAGAAGTGATCACAGAGGTGGAAGATAATTCAGGAGAGGCAGGCACACTCAGTGTAACTTTATAGAGATGCACCATTATTTCTGTCTGATATTTTTGCTTGTTAATTTCTTTAAAAATGTTTACATATGATAGCAATCTGTCTTCTATTATTTGCTTTAGTTTCAGTCCCCATATCATCGAAGAGCCCATGCATAAAATAAGTTACAAACAGTCCTGGATAATAGGAGAACTTCTGCCAGATTGTCTAATGTCAAATTGTTTCCTGTCACTACATTTTTATACAGCTCATTCTTTACTGTCTGGCACTGGTTTGGAAACACACATCTCAATCATTCGTCTTCTGTTACTTCCTCTGATGTTGGACTAGTAGCCTTGCATGTATCCATGATACATATATTAAAACATTTCACTCTCTCTCACTTTATTGGTATATCTACAATCTCTTCAGAGATTTCTTTGATTGGCTCTATTACAAATCTGTGAAGTCCTGCATAACATGTAGACAAAGTTTTTGCTAACAGGAATATATTATTTTCAGCTTGATGGCTTTCTTGATGTTTTCTATAACAATGATGGCATCTTCAATGGTTTAATCCTTCCTTTATGATATTTACTCTATCAGGGTTCTCTTTCATAGAGCTGACAATTCTTT
>NW_016817439.1:0-285 GCF_001698545.2 Rhinopithecus bieti | reverse complement strand
GCGGTGGCTCACGCCTGTAATCCCAGCACTTTGGGAGGCCGAGACGGGCGGATCATGAGGTCAAGAGATTGAGACCATCCTGGCTAACACTGTGAAACCCCGTCTCTACTAAAAATACAAAAAATTAGCCGGGCACGGTGGCGGGCGCCTGTAGTCCCAGCTACACGGGAGGCTGAGGCAGGAGAATGGCGTGAACCCAGGGGGCGGAGCTTGCAGTGAGTAGAGATCACGCCACTGCACTCCAGCCTGGGCAACAGAGCGAGACACCGTCTCAAAGAAAAAAAA
>NW_016817438.1:0-805 GCF_001698545.2 Rhinopithecus bieti | reverse complement strand
TCTCATTATAGAGTATAATTTCAATGGATAGCTTGATGACGACAGAAACTTATCAAGAAACCACGGGTGCTCCTTTTGTGACAACTTTCTATGGATCTTTTTTCTGAAAAGTGTGGTTGACAGCATTTAATGTGTATATGCATCATATCCTGTGTTCTATTGCCCCAACTGCAGTTTTGTGGCAAACTTTACCCTGTCATCACAGTATTGAGCCATCTATGACTTGGTCTTACATTTTGGTTAACTACATCACAATGACCACATTGATAAAAAATTTAAAACATAACCCTCGTTATTTAAACATAATGGTAGAAGTTGAATGTGTTACAGTAGAAAAACTCAGCGTGTTCAGGCAGTGATTAGTGATGATGAGTTAATAGATAAATATGAGTTTTACAATATCAAAAATGGAGAACTGTTTTCAGTAGCTCATATTTTAAGATCTTTAACCACCAGAATTGAAATGCTTAGGTTTAGAACATAATTTTTATTGTATGGGGGTGTCATAAAGTGAAATATTGATCAGTTTTAGGTTGAGTGAAATCTGAGTTTTAATTCTGACGCTGGTACATACTGGCTTCATTTCTTGACTCTAAGTATCTACTGAATTTTTTAAAGAGAAGTCAACAAAATACTATATGTAAAGTGCCTGATATGTTCTAGACACACAATAATAAGCATTCTTTTTAGTTCTTTATTGTAGTTATTTGATTTGACCAGATCTATGAACCACTGTTATTAAGATCTGAAGCAATCTTTGTAGGTAAATAATTTCTTTTTTTTTTTTTTTTTTTGAGACGGAGTC
>NW_016817437.1:0-741 GCF_001698545.2 Rhinopithecus bieti | reverse complement strand
CGCCGCTGCCGCCCAGGGAGGCGCCGGCGCCGGCCCCGGCCGCCGCGGCCAGCTGCTGCGCCCCGCGCGCGTAGCCATCGAAGCCGCCCTGGAGCTGGTGGCTGTTGCTGATGAGCGCCTCGACCGCGTCCTCGGGGCTGAAGCCCAGCGCCTCGGGGTTCAGCTGCTGCGGGTAGCCGGTCATCCAGTAGTAGTCTTCCAGGTGCGCCTTCTGCTCGCTGCCCGAGCCCGGGCTGGGCGCCGAGAAGCTGGGGGAAGGGGGCACCGAGCTGCACGGCGTGCTCATGGGGGTGGAGGACAGCGAGCCCCCGGCGATGAGACGGCCGCACTGGCTGATGATGCGGTCGGTCTCCACCGGTTCCTTTTTCACTTCAAACTTCATCAGATCGAAGTCATTAACATATTCCATGGCCAGGGGACTGGTGGGCAGGTCGGAGTTGCTCATTGCCAGTTCTGATGCCATTCTCCTGCCGCCGCCGCCGCCGCTCCGCCAGATGGGCTGCAGGAGAGGGGCCAGCGGGCTGTGCTGGGTGGCCAGCGGGTGAGCCAGCTTGCCGGGCTGGGGCGCTTCTAGCTCGCGCGGCGGTGGCTGGCCCGAAACCTCCGAGCGCGCTCACACACACCCCCCCCCGCCCTGCCCGCGCCCCCCGCGCCCGCCCTCCCTCCCCCCTGCTCACGCCAATGTGCTCCCTCGCTCGCCCCGGCCCCTCCTTGCTCGCTCGCCTCCTTGCGCGCAGAGCC
>NW_016817436.1:0-2945 GCF_001698545.2 Rhinopithecus bieti | reverse complement strand
AGAGTCTCACTGTCACCCAAGCTGGAGGACAGTGGCATGATCATAGCTCCCTGCAGCCTCCAATTCCTGGGCTCAAGCGATCCTCATGCCTCAGCCTCCTAAGTGGCTGGAAGTATCTTTTATCTTATTTCAATGATTAATTGCTTTCCCTTTCTCTACAAAGTGTTAAGACTTCTTTGCCTCAGCAAAAACATGAAACATTTTTTAAAACAATATATTTGGTGACCAATTATTTTCTTTGGAAATTAATCTCAAAATATTAATGTGAGGAAATGGCAAGCACGAAAACATGTTCCAAACTTTACTAAATATTTCTGGAAACTTCCTCTTTCATTTGATGTAGTTCTTCTATTGTTGTACCCATAACATTGTTAATTATACTAAGTGCTAAGTAAGTTACAGATACCTATTTTTTCCATGAGTTTTCATAAAGAGAGCAGAATACAATGAGTGCTTTATCAGGTATAATCAGTGATCCATGAATGTGTATGTCAAAGATATCTCTTTAAGTATAACAACTAAAAGGGGAGAGAAAGCTAACCATTCCTGATGAAAACTTTTTGAAAATATTACACACAGACAGCACTGACGAAGAGTACGTTGAATCTCCTCTTGATAATGCCTCATCAAGATCAATTTCTATTCTGTGCAATCATACAGCAATGCCCTCCAAAATGACTGAAGAGCCTGGGCCTGTTTTTCTCTCTGTGAAATAACTGAAGACTACTATATTTTTATAGTTCCTCCTTCTCCTGTTAGCTGTCACATCTCACTGTCAATAGCACCTTTCATTTTTTAAAAATTTTCAAAACGTAAGATTAACTGGGTGAGAACCTGAGTTGACACCCACAATTCTCTAAGATACATAGGAGTCTTTTCCCCTTCATTTGCAAAATGAAGACAATACTGCAATTATTTGCAAAATGAAGACAATACTGTTTCTGATAAGGGGGCCTCTGTTGAATATAAAACAGCCATAATTGTTCTTCCAAAAGCAACAAGGTAATGACCAATTGATAGAAACCTTTACAATCAGAAAATGTGTTATTACAGAAAACCACATAAAGTAGTAATCAAAGATGATTTTCTAACAATCACCATGGAGATGCTATCAGGGATTCATCTAAACAGCTCAGAAACTAAATTTTGAACATTTTAGGACATGTGATACTACAATAATATACCCTGATTTTCTGGAATTCTCACTTTTTTCTTTGCTTTACTGCTTTCTTAGGTCCTGCACTATGTATACCCCAGCCCATCAACCAAAATAAAGAAAATTGCACAATCTGAGTAAAAGCCAACATAATATTATATGGAACTCAAACAACTACCTGAAACTAAGAATCAACAGAGAATATGCCTAGATAACTGTATTGGCAAGAGGACGTGGAGTTTAAGCACCTGTACTTTCAGCAAGCTTTCAAGCTCTGGTTGGGGGAGTGGGGATCAGGTATGTTTGGTACATTCACAAAGTTCAAAAAAGGAATTCAGCAACAATGCAAGTCAACAAACAGGCACTTAAAACACCCAAGACATTAGAAGTGCCTCTAACAAAGAAAAGAAACCTTAACCTCCCTAACAAATTGAGCATAAGATTCATCTGAAGTACTGAAAGAAATGCCATACAGTTTCCTTCTCCCACCTAAAGCAGTATTCATACAAAGCTATGCTATGCAGAAAAGTGGACATAGTAAGCCTACTACTGCTCTTTATAGAAAGGCTTGTATGCAAAGTTGGCCCTTGGCTGGTATCTTGGAACTTGGATTTTGGGGAGTGTTCCCACTGCTCCTTAGCTGATAAGGATGGTTTACTCTGCCTGTTTGTACAAACAATGCAGTCTGCGCTAAATATCTGCTTTACTTTGGGGAGTCTGAAATCTTGGTACATGCTAAACAGAGTGTGCCTACATAACCGGCCCCCAATAAAAACCTTGGGCACTGACTCTCTAATGGGCTTCCCTGGGCAGGTGCATCACACATATAGTGCTGCATTTTCACTGCTGAAGGAAAAGAGTATTCTATGTGACCCCTCATGGGAGGGACACAGCATAAGGCAGCCCACCAACAGATTCCTCCAAACTCCGCCTGCATCTTTTCCCCTATGATCTGGCTGTGCATCTCTACTACGTCACTGTAATAAATCTTCGCCATTAGTAAAATGATATTCTGAGTCCTGTGCGTCCTTCTAACAAATCCCCCAAAGTGGGGATGCTCTTAAAAACCTTCAGGCCGGGCGTGGTGGCTCATGCCTGTAATCCCAGCACTTTGGGAGGCCGAGGTGGGCGGATCACCTGAGGTCGGGAGTTCGAGACCAGCCACGACCAACATGGAGAAACCCCGTCTCTACTAAAATACAAAATTAGCCAGGCGTGGTGGCACATACCTGTAATCCCAGTTACTAGGGAGGCTGAGGCAGGAGAATCGCTTGAACCTGGGTAAGGGGAGGAGGTTGCGGTGAGCCAAGATTATGCCATTGCACTCCAGCCTGGGCCACAAGAGTGAAATTCTGTCTCAAAAAAAAAAATAAGAAAAAACCTTCAACACACACACCTACCATACCTGTGGCACTGTGTTGAGGTGAAAGAGAGAAGAATTTAAAAATGACAAATACTTGGGTGCTACCCTCAAACTGCTTGTCATCTAATGGGAGAGTTGGGAGGGTGTGCTGGCAACAACATACACTGATCATGCATTCAAAATTTTAATGAGCCTCTTTTGTATTCTTGGCAATGTTAGGTAACAGACATAATGGGAATATAAAAATTAGACACAGCCTCTGTATAAAGGGGCATACAGTACTAATAGAACATGCACACAGTAAGAAATTATCCTCTTGAAAATGACAGTCCCCGAAATAACAGAAACAAAAAGATGTTAACTATTCTGCATGGACATTTCAATTTTCTCTGACTTATAATTTGACTTACACAATTTACATGCTTC
>NW_016817435.1:0-741 GCF_001698545.2 Rhinopithecus bieti | reverse complement strand
CTAAAAATGCAAAAATTAGCTGGCTGTGGTGACACCTGTAATCGCAGCTACTTGGGAGGCTGAGGCACGAGAATCACTTGAACATCGGAGGCGGAGGTTGCAGTGAGCCTAGATAGTGCCATTGCACTCCAGTCTGGGTGACAGAGCTAAACTCTGCCCCCCCCCAAAAAAAAAAGAAAAAAGAAAAAGCAGATGTAGCCAAATTATATCAAGAACCATTAGAAGGCTGGCCATGGTGGCTCACACCTGTAATCCCAGCACTTTGAGAGGCTGAGGCAGGTGGATTGCCTGGCCAACATGGTGAAATCCTGTCTCTACTTAAAATACAAAAATTAGCTCAGTGTGATGGCACACGCCTGAAATTTTAGCTACTCGGGAGGCTGAGGCAGGAGAATCGCTTGAACCTGGGAGGTGGAGGCTGCAGCGAGCCGAGATCATCGCACTCCAGCCTGGGTGACAGCGCAGACAAAGAAACAAACAAAAAAACCCATTAGATATGTAAAGAAATTCACCACAGATGTTCAGGAGACTCCTTTCTGTTACTCCACATTTTTATATTCAGTGTCCCATAACCACCAGCGAAGTTGTATGGCTGCGTTTCAGTCAGGTTTCGTATTTGTTGTGACTAGGTAGTTATCAGTACGTTTTCTAGTAATTTTTAGCCTGTTCTCATTTATTTTTTTTTATATGAAATATACTGAGAATTCACATTATGGATGCAGGAAGCTGTAGGATGAATAC
>NW_016817434.1:43065-50013 GCF_001698545.2 Rhinopithecus bieti | reverse complement strand
GGGTGACAAAGTGAGACTATGTCTCAAAAAATTAATATAAAATGAGAGGACTCGAGTTTTATTCTCAGCTCCCCTTCTTAATAAATGCATATGTTTATAGCCTTTCTAAGCCTAGAATAAAGACCTTGTGGGAAATTCATGTAAAATAGAGACTGGAAATGATGCCACTTATCTATTGTTATTAGGGTGTTAAAAGTAAAAACAAAACAAACAAAACCCGGAAACTAGGATCATAGGGTACCCATTAGATTGCTTGCGAAACTTGACATTACATTCTATCTTGGCATCTTTTTAGTCTCACCTCATTATTTTCTAACTCAGTGGTAGCATTATTAATTGTTGAGTTGTAGGCTTTCTTAAGTTGCGCATTAAATGTTGAACTATAAAACATTTCTATTCTTGCCTTAATGCAAAGGTTAGGGTTAACTTGAAATTTATTATAAGAATCTCCTAGGATAAACTAGTGCTTCAAGATAGTTTAATAATTCAAGATAAGTATAATAATAGCAAATCTGAGTTGAAGAGAATCCAAATTTGAGTTGTTCGCAATCCAAGGATATATCTTCTCTAGGATTTTCCAGTGTGATTATAATCTACTTTAAGAGAGCCAACTCAAAACTAAAAAATCCTGAATACGATATGTCCTTAAAATTAATAAAGTGTCAAATCTTTGTGCTTTACATAGACATCTCTGTGAAATTTCTAAATTGGTTACAGATAGCTCTAAAAAGAATTGTTTTTTAGTCATTAGCAACATATCTATATCCACTCTTATCCAGGGGCATTTGCACGACAAACAATAGGATTTGACATTACTCTGGCACATAAACAGAGTACGTTTTATATTTCTAGGAGGAAAGGATTTGCATTTTAAAAAGCACAAATCATACATATTATTCATCACATTTAAAAGTATATTGCCTCTCATATTCACCAGATCAGCCCAGAGTCAAATTAATTGTGAGAAATGTAACTGTGGTGATTTTTTTCTCCCCATTAAAATATTTTAAATAAAATTTTAGGTGAAAAAAAATTATGAAGCTCTCAAACAGAGACAAGATGAGGAAAGGATGGTACAGAGCTCTCCTCCAATATCTGGTGAAGACAACAAATGGGAGCGAGAAAGTCAAGAAACAACTAGAGAACTTCTGAAAGTTAAAGACAGATTAATTGAAGTAGAAAGAAATGTAAGTATTTTTTAATTTTAGTAGGAATCTTTTTTTTAAAATAGAGGATCATTGGATGTAT
The DNA here is from genome assembly GCF_001698545.2 of Rhinopithecus bieti. NCBI lineage: Eukaryota > Metazoa > Chordata > Mammalia > Primates > Cercopithecidae > Rhinopithecus > Rhinopithecus bieti. The sequence goes on along the minus strand of NW_016817434.1, from coordinate 48,765 downwards.
TTATCTTAGATATATTGTCTAATATTTAAACAATTGATGGCACTTAATAAGACAATTCTGGTCATATAGTCCTTTTTCTATTTGTTCCTACCTCAGGGGCCTTTCTTTTTGCTTCTCCTGTCTGGAACATATGACTGGCTTCCCTCAGCATTTGGGTGCCATATCATATGTCCTGCAGAAGGTCTTCCCTGACTCCTTCCCCCAGTAAAGTTGTTATCCCCAACTTGAACTATTCACTATTGTTCCATTGCTTTAGTTTTTTCATAGCACTTTTCACAGTGAAATTAAATTTCGTATTCATTTATGAAAGCAGGTAATTTGTCTTTCTTTTTTTTACCACCATGCCTTTAATATCTAGAATAGTGCCTGGTATGTAGTAGACACTTAACAAATATTTGCTGAATTAGTTCAGTATATACTTGACAGTAAACAACAAGCAAACAAGCTGAACAACAAGTAGTTACCCTTCAAAAGATGAATAAACTTAAGGAACTTACACAATAGCAAGTAAAATAGTTGTGGTGGTGGTTTTTTTAATTTAACACAAAAATAGTACCTTTAATTAAAAACTAAGCAATAAAACCAAAGCATAATCCCCACACCATTGATTTCTGCTTTCTCATTCAAAAAGAATCACTATGAACAGTTTATCTTCCTAGAAAATTTTTTTGTCATTTATCTGTATATAGAAGTATATTTCTTTTACAAATTTATACCTGTGGGATCATGCTATACAAAATTCCTATTTGCTTTTTCTGTTAATATTATCTTGGAGATCTCTCAATTTTAGCAGATGTATGTGTATTTCATTTTGTTTAATGACTACCTATTATTCCATAGTGTGAATGTTACCATAATTTACTTAAATAAATCTCACATTTCTCTACAGTTAGGTTTTTTGTTTTGTTTTGTTTTTGAAACGGAGTCTCACTTCGTTGCCCAGGCTAGAGCTCACTGCCAGCTCCGCCTTTCGAGTTCACACCATTCTCCTGCCTCAGTCTGCCACCATGCCCGCCCGGCTAATTTTTGTATTTTTAGTAGAGATGGGGTTTCACTGTGTTAGCCAGGATGGTCTTGATCTCCTGACCTCGTGATCCACCTGCCTCGGCCTCCCAAAGTGCTGGGATTACAGGTGTGAGCCACTGCGCCTGGCCCATTTAGGTTATTTTTAAACATGTTCATAGAATGCTAAATTCCTGACAGTGAAATTGCAAGGCCAAAGGATATATGTGTGTGTGTGTGTGTGTGTGTGTGTGTGTGTGTGTTTTTTTTCTATTTTTTTTTTCTTTTTAAAACAAAAAAAAAAATTTTTTTTTTTTTTTTTTTTTTTTTTTCTTTTCTGAGACAGGGTCTCACTCATCTCCCAGGCAGGAATGCAGTGGCGAGATCATAGCTCACTGAAGCCTCATCCTCCAAGGCTCAAGTGATCCTCTTGCCTCAGCCTCCCAAGTAGCTGGGAGCACAGGTGCACACCACCATACCCAGCGAATTTTTGTATTTTTTGTAGAGGTGGCGTCTTACTATGCTGCCCAGACTGGTCTCGAACTCCTGGCCTCAAGTGATCCGCTCTCCTCAGCCTCCCGGAGTGCTGGGATTGCAGGTGTGAATCAGCACACCCAGCCTAAAAATCACATCAACTTTCAATCCCACTAAGAGAGTATACCTATCTTTCCATATTAACACTGGATAGTACCTAGTGCTTTAATTTTCGTTAAAGCAATACGAGAGAATATTTTAATGTGCACATTTAAAATTATGAGTTAGACATTACACATTTTTCATGTATTTGTTGGCCATTTATAAATACCTATTTTTAATCAGTGATATATATACCTATATTGCTTGGATTCATAATTACATTTTAGAAAATTGAGCTGGTATATGAAGTTCTGTAAGGTGAATCTTTTTTTTTCTTGTAGACTTCCTTTATAAATTTCCATTGTAAAAAAATTACTTCGTTTCATATTTTAGATAATGGGGTTATAAAGACGGTCAGCCATATAATAGGCTGGTAATTTTTGTGTTTGCCAGTATTATATTTGCTAACTTCTTTGTTTTCCATTGTAAATTTTTTCCTGCTCTAAGATACCCTGTCAGCTATCTCTTCTCTTCATTAGAGACTATAGGAATTTTTTTAATTCCCAGAGACACCTGGAATAATCGGTAGAGCTTGTACAATTTAGTTTCTAAAGTGCTAAACTACAATAGTATTTCACATATATATGTGAAAAATGGTTCACCTCTTTGTGCTGAGATGGTATATAAATACATCAGTACTGTCAGTATTCCATTTTATTTTTTCTAGTATACATTTTTTCATCCTTTTTATTTGAACAAATGAACAAAAGAGAAATACCAAATCATAACCCATCTTAAAGCATTTTGTTTCCTCAGCTTCAATTTTATAGTATAATATGTGGGTCAAATCCTGACCTGCCTTTTACACAGTGACATGCAGTGTATATAACATAAAGCCAATAAAGTGAATGTTGTATTTACATATAGATATGTTAAGAGTGATCTGTTGTGATTCAGTTGTTAACTTTTTATGCATACTGCAGCGTAGACCAATTATGACCTTTTGTACATTAAAGTTTTATTTCTGTTTTCTGGAAGGTTCTTTGTACTTTGCTGTTGCTGATTTTTTATGAAATTTAATTTAGAAATAATCCTGAAAAGATTAATGACAAGTATTTTAAAATATAATAATCATTGATTCGCATAGTAGTTCATTTGTTATAAAATTGAAATATGGCCTTATGTACTGGAAAAACTGAAAATTTTATGTTTTGTTTGGAAATGCTCCAGGAGTCTTAGAGTTGAAGTAGAGTTTTAATTAGCATTTTATATTGTGAGAAAAATAAGAAAATATCTGCGTTAGGTCTGTTGTGGACTGCAAATTTTAAACAGATGGTTAAGATTGTTCCTGTAAACCTGCTTCCCTTTGAAATATTTGTGTCTGGAAATTACTTAGTTTTGCACTATCTCTGGGACCACCACTCACTTAGGTATATATTTGCCTTTGGATAAATTAGAAAAGATAGACCTCCATGGTTGGACACAGCCCCATTTATTCTGGTCATTCTGGGAACCTTCAAGCAGTATTAAAACCATACAACTGACAATTCCTTTCTAGTTTTTGTGTTAATAAATATATTTAGAATAGGATATTTTATTCTTAGGATATTATAGTGCAGACAAGACACAGGCGCAATATTAAGGTTTTAGTATTATTGCCTTCTTTCTGATGAATGTCTGTTTACAATTTGGGATGGGGAAAATGTTTTTTTTTTCTCTTTTAAGATTGTTGGGGTTTTATGGATTGTAATGCTAATAAATACTCATAGTATAAAATTCAGTACATTATAGAAATATGTTTAGTATTGCTATTATTGTTAATATGTTTGGTTTCGGTTTTTGTTTTTTAAGAATGCTACACTGCAAGCAGAGAAGCAAGCGTTGAAAACTCAACTGAAGCAACTTGAGACACAAAACAGTAATTTGCAGGCTCAGATTCTTGCACTTCAGAGGCAGATAGTGTCATTGCAGGAACAGAATACCACTCTTCAAACGCAGAATGCCAAGCTTCAGGTTGTAATATAATATTTTGGGAATATGCAACCAAACTCTTGAATTATGCTATTAAAATAAGGGAGGGTAAACATGGAAACATTGTTTCTTAGCGAATGAACTTAAAGATAAATGAAAATGTTTTTATTTAGTGCCATGCCAAACTTTCACACATCAATTTTTAAAATGTCAAAGGCTTTAAATATTAATAAATTCAGTCAATACATCTAAATAAAGATAAATTATATTTGTGGTCTTTCTACCATTTCATTAAGTTGATTGTAATAAATTAGGTAGAAACCCTTGTTTGAGAGTATGGTTGCAGCATACTATTCCTTATTTCATTTGTATAGCTTTTTTTATCAGTTTAGTTACTGGAAAGCAGGACAACATGAGAATTTTGTCTTTAGACCTGTCCTAAGTTCAAAGGATCTATCTTTCACTTAATACCGCCAGTGTCTTTCCAAACAGAACATTCAGGTGGGGAAAAGTTCAACTCTGAAACCTCTTAAAGAATAGAAACAAGTTCCCTCCCTGAATCTAAGAATTCTTTTTTCTGTAACCCTTTTTTTTGATCAGCATCAACACTGTGTTTGATAAAGAAAATATTTATTTAATTTGGACTCTTGAAAAATTTCCACAAGTAATTTTTCACTTCTATCAACTTCTATCACCAAATTGGAGAAATGATAAACTAGCACTTCAAATTCTATACATTTTCATTTGTAATATAATAAAATGGTTGCTAATCACCTTCATTTAAAATAAATTCAACCCAAAACATAAAATACATATATATGTCTAATATACACACGCACACATATACATATGTATGTGTGTATTATAATATTTCCAAAAATCAAAATTAAATGGTAGCCTTATTCTTTGGGAAGCTAAAATCAAAATCTTCCCAGTATAATGTAAATATATCTGCTGTGATTCATTTAGAGCTTTCTTTAACATTGTAATCTTGTATTTTGAAAAAAGAACGTGAACTATTTTTCTTATGTCTGATAACAATACGTATTCTTATAGGTTGAAAATTCCACCCTTAATTCCCAAAGTACCTCACTTATGAACCAGAATGCACAACTCCTAATCCAGCAGTCTTCCTTAGAAAATGAAAATGAATCTGTAATCAAAGAGCGAGAAGACCTAAAATCTCTCTATGATTCTCTGATCAAAGATCATGAAAAGCTGGAACTTCTTCATGAACGTCAGGCTTCAGAGTATGAATCTCTTATCTCTAAACATGGAACTCTGAAGTCTGCCCACAAAAATCTTGAGGTGGAACATAGAGACCTTGAAGACCGGTAATTTGTTATATTTTGTTGTACTGTGAATTTAAAATGAATTTTCTTCAAGTAGTATAATAAATTTTATATGTTAAACACATCTAATGTTAGTTTACTTAGGAAATTTATATAAATTTACATGTGTTTTAAATGATATTAATTACTCATTTCCTTCATTTCTAAAATTTCTTTTTTGTAATTATTATAAACCAAATGCCTTTTTTCCCCCAGTTACAATCAGTTATTAAAACAGAAAGGACAATTGGAAGATTTGGAAAAAATGCTCAAAGTAGAACAGGAAAAAATGCTGCTTGAAAATAAAAACCATGAAACGGTAGCTGCAGAATACAAGAAACTTTGTGGTGAAAATGATAGGTAATAAATACATATTATATATAACAAACATTTTATGTAGAAAGTATATACATATATATGTGTGTATATATATTTTTTATTATGTATTATTTCTTACATCCAAAATACATACTGCCCCTTTGTAGTACCAAGCATAGTTTGAATTTAGAATTTTACAAAATAAAATAGGCAGGGTGCGTGGCTCACACCTGTAATCCCAGCACTTTGGGAGGCCGAGGCAGGTAGATCACCTGAGGTCAGGAGTTCGAGACCAGCCTGACCAACATGGTGAAACCCCGTCTCTACTAAAAATGCAAAAATTAGCCAGGTGTGGTGGCGTGCACCTGTAGTCCGAGCTACTTGGGTGGGTGAAACAGGAGAATTGCTTGAACCTGAGAGGTGGAGGTTGCAGTGAGTCGAGATCGTGTCACTGCACTCCAGCCTGGATGACAGAGTAAGACTCCCATCTCCTAAAGAAAAC
>NW_016817434.1:16149-33541 GCF_001698545.2 Rhinopithecus bieti | reverse complement strand
AAAAAAAAAAAAGTATATGTTCCTCATCATTGTCTTCAGTGCTTTTCCAAGTATTTTAAAATATCAGAGTACATATTTCATATTTCATTATCACTCAGCAGCATGAGAATAATAGCCTTCATATAGCATACATAGCTAAAACTCAAACATTCATTTCTGTCCTTAATTTCAACATTTAACTCCCATCTGTTCTTCTCCCTTTTTTCTTTCATTTCCCTGTTTCTGTTTTTCCTCATGCTCTGACATTAAAGTGGTTGCGCTGAAAAGACTGCCCTTTTTGAGGAACAGACCGAAGGATAAAGACAAAATGAAGGCCTGCTACCGTCGTTCCATGTGTAAGACTTTATGACAGTTCAGCTTCTTTCAAACAGACAGTTCAGACAGTTCTGACTACACTGGCTTTCATTACTAATTTTTCACTAACCTTTCTCTGGACTGTGCCAATTTCCTTATTTTGCAGAGGTCAGTCTTCCTCTAATATAAGGAGCTGGAAGAATTTTTTTTTCAAGTGGCACTGAATTTGCATTATGTATATGTCCACTTATACATATACATGCATATTTCTAGTCATACATGTAACTTACTCATAAATTTCCAGTGCTTTCTAAAAATTGGCAGAAAAAAACCCTTTATATGCCATAGAGATTTTTTTCCCAAAGAAGTTTACTTAAGGAGAATATAACAAAACTTTTAGTATTAGAAATTAATTTCCTTTAATGAACCAGATTAATTAAATAAATAAAATGGCCAAAAACCCTTGAAAATGCTTGTCATTCTTTAAATAATAATATTCTGGATTTTCTTTTTTATGTGGCATGGGTAATTACATAATCACATTAAGTGTCTGTCACTTTGGATATCATCTCTTTCAGGTTTTTATTGAATGGTATACTTATTGAGTCATAAAATGAGTAATTTCTTCAGTAACCTGCTCTGACCAAGGACTTTCATTTTCAATAGTGATGCTATATAAGAACTGCTCTTCATCTTACCTTTATCTATTCCATTTTTGTCACCACAAAACCACATTGTGAAGGCTGCTAATTAAAGTTTTAGCACATCGCTGCGCAATAGCATGGCAGTCGTACTTAGTAAAATTCCTTTCTCTGTCTTTTAAAGGGGGTGGAGGTGGGATAAAAGTATTTATTGAAATTTGTCAGCCTTTGGCCTACTCATTTTATTCAGCTGAATGCATGTCATAATTTAAATGAACATTTGGTTATAATTTTTTATGTCCATTTGCATTAATTCATAGACAAAAACCACAGTATTTATACTGCAAAATAGAAATACAAACAAATACATTAACCATGCTGATTCATTTGCTTTCATTTGCATCCCAGCCATGAATGACCTGGTGCAGTCCATGGTCCTAGCAGGACAGTGGACAGGTAGTACTGAGAATTTGGAGGTTCCTGATGATATTTCAATGGGTAAAAGGAGAAAAGAATTGGGAGCTATGGCCTTCTCTACTACAGCCATCAACTTTTCAACTGTCAACTCTTCTGCAGGCTTCAGATCCAAGCAGTTGGTTAATAATAAAGGTATAGGCCGTCTGCTATTTGCACTGTGGTGTCACTGTTGGCAACAAGAATTTTAATTTGACTTTTCCCTGTGTACTTTTTAAAAAGCAACAACCTGAAATAATTATCAAAACATGATTTGTATTGGATTTAGAGGAACTTTCAAATCATTTAAAAAATTTAAAACATTATACAAATAACTAAAATCTTTTCCAGGCCTCCTTTCATAATAAACAGCTAATGAATTCACAAGAAAAGGAGAAGTAAACCAGGTAAAGAGTGATAAAAGAAGGCAATGCTAGTTTTCTAAAAACTAAAAGCACTACAACTTCCAACAGAACTACCTAGAACCACCCAGGCTCTTGTTTTGCTTTGCAGGGTCAGAGGGGAGATCGTTTCATTGCTTTTGGTGTTTTCCCTAAGCAAGTCAACTCTCATTAGAGTTGCCATTTTTCTTATTCCTAGTTCCAGTTTCTGGTTGAGTCTATGAAATACGTTAAGTCAAGCTGTATTATACATGATTGAAAAACAATTTCCATATTCTGTGTAAATAAAATTTTATAATGGTTTTTTATTGCAAAAATATCTTTATATCCATTTTGCTATTTTATGTAGATACTACGTCCTTTGAAGACATAAGTCCACAAGGTGTTAGTGATGATTCTAGTACGGGATCAAGAGTTCATGGTAAGATAATGAACTTTATTTAGAGAGTACACATTAAATACAGAATGGGAATGCTAGGACTCTTGCACTTAATAGGTGAATGTGGCATTGCCAGCAAGCATGTTTTCTCTATCCTGCATCTCTTAGTTACCTCTACCATTTCTTCAAACCTAATACTCCCTTCTGCCTCTTTTAAGATAATTGCTTCATCTAAATATTCTCTATTTTAGCCAAGGTCATTTATAAAGTATGCCTGCACAGTCTTCAAAGGTAATTTTGTTACCATTTTTGTATAAGGTTAAAGTTATAAGAGTTGTATTTTGCCGTTGGTTTAAAATGCCAATTTAAAATACTAGTTTAAAATATTAAAAATATTTGTTTTAAAGGATAAACTTTAAGAAACCAATTTTTGGGCCAGGGACAGTGGCTCATGCCTGTAATCCCAGCACTTTGGGAGGCGGAGGCATGCAGATCACCTGAGGTCAGGAGTTCGAGACCAGCCTGGCCCAACATGGAGAAACCCCATCTGTACTACAAATACAAAAATTAGTTGGGTGTGGTGGCAGGCACCTGTAATCCCAGCTACTTGGGAGGCTGAGGCAGGAGAATCGCTTGAACCCAGGAGGCAGAGGTTGCAGTGAGCCAAGATTGTGCCATTACACTCCAGCCTGGGTGACAGAGCGAGACTCTGACTCAAAAAGAAGCCAATTTTTGGGCAATGTTGAGTATTTCAGATTTTTCCATTTCTGTCTGGAAAATCCCAGCCTCCCAAGTAGCTGGGATTACAAACTATTAGCAATAAGTGGATAACATGTTAAAGGAATTTTAACGTAAGCAGGGTTTTAAGAGTTAGCATAGGGCAGTGTTAACTATACAGTTCTTTCCCTTGTTACAGATAGGAATACAGGACATTAACTGTATAGATGCTTGTATTCCTCCTCTTCTTGATATCTCTGCAATGTGCAGAGTTCCTTGTCTGATCTGTTGTAAGTGACCCAATCAGTAGCATTTTGGGGGATCTGGGGGGATATGTCATTCTATTCAACTAAAACACTCCTGGCATATCCATTTAGAACTCATTTTCAAATCTGAGTATGCACTTTATCCTCCTCTTTGAGTCTCAACTATTGTTTCAGAAGTGTCCTGTTCTAACATGTCTCAATGAACTATCTGGAAATTTGCTTTCTAATCTGTGGGCATGCTCATCTTGTGAAAGTATGCATGATTGCTTCCTCAAAGCATTCTGTAATCAGAATGTAAAAGCTCATCAGCATCATCAGCTAGAAGTTTTATCACACTGTCTCCTGGTTTTTTCATTTAGCTTCAAGACCAGCCAGCCTTGATAGTGGCAGAACATCCACTAGCAATAGCAATAATAATGCTTCACTACATGAAGTCAAAGGTATGCTGTAGGTAAATTTATTAATGCACTCCATCCATTTCCAGTATTTAAAGGTGGGAGATGGGATGAAGTTTCTGGGGTAAAGCATGAAATCCAAATCATCTATGTTTGGAACATAGTTGTTTGGAACATTTTATACTTTTCACATTGTAATACAAATGTATTTCAATGTATACAAATGTAAAAACAGGAGCAGTTATTTAGTTTCAGTTTTTCACCTTCACAGACAAAAGTCTTATGGTAATATTTATACTTCAAAATTATCTATAGGTCCTTATTTTACTGACATTTTTTCTTTGACGTGAAAATGATTGTCCTTCATTTTCTTATGATGCATGGACATTGAACTCACATTACTCATATTTTAGAAATATGTTTGACTTAATTTATCCACAAAATAAGGGGACGGATTTTGTGTTTAATTTGAGAAACAACTATTTGTGTGTGTGTGTGTGTGTGTATAAAACAAGAACTACATGAATGCATTTGGCTCATGTAAGGAATTATTTCAAGATTTGTTTTCTTAATGTTTAAATATGCATTCCAAGGTGAGGTATTTAAGTAATTGTCTGGAAACCTTGACTGATAACTTTTTCCTCAAAGATATTCTGTCTACTCAGATTCTGGAAGTTGTTTGTTTTGAGATGGAGTCTTACTGTGTCGCCTAGGCTGGAGTGCAGTGCTGTGATCTCAGCTCACTGTAACCTCCACCTCCCAGGTTCAAGTCATTCTCCTGTCGCAGCCTCCCAAGTAGCTGGAACTACAGGTGCCAACCACCACCACACCCAGCTAATTTTTTGTATTTTTAGTGGAGACAGGGTTTCACCATGCTGACAAGGCTGGTCTTGAACTCCTGACCTCAGGTGATCCACCTGCCTCGGCCTCCCAAAGCGCTGGGATTACAGGTGTGAGCCACCACGCCTGGCCTGGAAGGTTTTCTTTTTTCTTTTTTTTTTTTTTTTTTTTTTTGAGATGGGTTCTCGCTGTGTCACCCAGGCTTAGAGTGCAGTGGTACTATCTCAAATCACTGCAACTTCCACCTCCCAGACTCAAGCGATCCTACCACCTCAGCCTCCCGAGTCACTGGGACTACAGAGACCCATGCCACCATGCCCAGCTAGTTTTTTTGTATTTTTGTTAGAGACAGGGTTTCTAACATGTTGCCCAGGCTTGTCTCGAACTCCTGAGCTCAAGTGAGTCACCTCATCCAGCCTCTGAATTATTTAACCAACATATCATAGTTATTCTCTGTACTCCAGAATTGTCAGGTTACAAAGAATGCATTTGTTTTGTTCCTTTTTGTATTATAAAATTATTTTGTCTCAGTTGTAATTTTATTTTATCAATTAATGCTATGACATTAGTACAGTGATCTGAAATACCTAATTTTGAGGTGGGATTTTAAAAAAATTTTTATCATGTTTTTCAGATTTCTTTGTTCCTTCCCCACTCCCACTACTTCATTTGACTAGCCTTAAAAGAAATAAATTATTTAATTAAAATGTTTTACATCCAGTAGAAAAATGTAGTCTGAAAATATGATTTTTTTTCTGATTTGAAAATTTAAGAAACTCTTACTTTTGTAAAATGTTACATAAGTTGAGCCAAATTCTTTCGTGGCCCACTTTACTCTCTGTGACTGGGAAACCATGGAAAGTTGCATTTTCTGTTTTGATGTACAGTTTGTTAGTGATCAAAACAAATCAGTACTCTTAAGGAACACCAAGATTTGAGGGAGTTGTATTCTAGAACTAGCTAATTTGCATTTTATATAGTTGCTAATGTCAACTGAGTCTTTTAAGGTTATATAGGCACCATATCAACAGTGGACAGCAAGATGATCAAGACTTTTAAAAAAGAATAAAGCACTACATATTTGATTTTATACTTTTACTGAAATGTTGTAAGTAATTGCTTCATGTCTTTATTTAACTTTTCTTATATGTATGCTATTTAAATTTTTTTAAATGTTTAAAGTTACTCATGTAGGATGAACAGAGAAGCCTTCAAGTAGTAATGAGGACTTCTTAGATAAGCAAAGAATTAAAATAGAATTTTCTGCATTTAGAACAGTTTTTGGTCTTAACATACTGAAATAATATAAAATTCACCTAATGAGCCAGGTATGGTGGCTCACGCCTGTATTCCCAGCACTTTGGGAGGCCGAGGTGGGAAGATCACTTGAGGTCAGGAGTTAGAGACCAACTGGCCAACATGATGAAACCCCGTCTCTACTAAAATACAAAAATTAGCCTGGCATGGTGGCGCATGCCTGTAATCCCAGCCACTTGGGAGGCAAAGGCAAGAAAATCACTTGAACCCAGGAGGCCGAGGTTGTAGTGAGCTGTGATCGTGCCACTGCATTCCAGCATGGGCAACAGAGCGAGATCCCATCTCAAAAAAAAAAAAAAATGTGTGTGTGTGCACGCACGTGTGTGTGTGTGTGTGTGTGTGTGTGTGTGTGTGTGTATATATATATTTCATCTAATCATGTTCTTATCCTAAATTGTGAGGCATTTTATTTTATTTACTTTATTTATTTATTTTTGAGACAGTCTCAGGCCAGAGTGCACTGGTGCGATCTCTGTTCACTGCAACCTCCGCCTTCCAGGATCAAGCGATTCTCCTGCCTCAGCCTCCTGGGTAGCTGGGACTACAGGCGTGTACCACCACGCCTGGCTAACTTTTTGTATTTTTAGTAGAGGCGGGGTTTCACCATATTGGCCAGGCTGGTCTCTAACTCCTGACCTCGTGATTCGCCTGCTTCAGCCTCCCAAAGTGCTGGGATTACAGGCATGAGCTACTGCGCCTGGCCTGTGAGGCATTTTATAACTATTTGAACCTAACTTTTAAAAAAAATGTATTATTCATTTATTTATTTATTCATTCATTTACTCATCAAATGTATTGAATGCTTTGTATGAGGCTCTGTTTAGGCTCTGAGTGTGGTAGTAAAAGCAAATCTTTGCCCTTGTGGAGTTTACAAATAGTTGTCCAGTTTTGACAAAAGTAAGGAAGCAGGCTATGGGCAGACAAATCTGTTACACTGATAAAAGATGGACATTGTTTACTAAGGATTTCTAAATAATAGCTGAAAGTAAATATTTGGCTGTTCATCATAATTAGGACACAGTCAACAAATGTTATTAGCTCCATAAATATTAATCCCAATTCCTATTATTAGAAATCTCAACCACCCCCATTTACTCCAAAGCAGGTGAGCAGTTAATAACCAAAGCAGGCCAGCAAAGCCACAGCAGTGGAGAATTTAGCCTGCTTCATGACCATGAGGCTTGGTCCAGCAGTGGTAGCAGTCCAATCCAGTACTTGAAAAGACAGACCAGATCAAGTCCAGTGCTCCAACACAAAATATCTGAAACACTGGAGAGTCGACATCACAAAATCAAAACTGGTTCCCCTGGAAGTGAAGTTGTTACTCTACAACAGTTTTTGGAAGAAAGCAATAAGCTTACCTCAATACAGGTTAGTTTTATCTATGATGACCTTAATTTAGATGAACACCACAAGTTAAATTTCTATAATTGAACGTCAGAGCTTTTTTTTTTTTTTTAAGTTAAGGAGTATTCAGAGATACCCACAATTTTATATTGCACAGTCTGCTAAATCAGGAAAGTAAAAACATGGTACTATATTCACTAATCTGCTTTGAATTTTTTTTAAAACAGATAAAGTCCTCAAGTCAAGAAAATCTTTTAGATGAAGTAATGAAAAGTCTGTCTGTTTCTTCTGACTTTTTGGGAAAAGACAAACCAGTTAGCTGTGGTCTGGCCAGGTCAGTAAGTGGAAAAACCCCAGGGGACTTCTATGATAGATGGACAACTAAGCCTGAGTTTTTGAGACCTGGTCCTCGAAAAACTGAAGATACCTACTTCATTAGTTCTGCAGGAAAACCTACACCAGGCACTCAAGGAAAGATAAAATTAGTAAAAGAATCTTCTCTGTCACGACAATCAAAAGATAGTAACCCTTATGCCACTTTACCTCGTGCAAGCAGCGTGATCTCAACTGCTGAAGGAACTACAAGAAGGACAAGCATCCATGATTTTTTGACCAAGGACAGTAGACTGCCTATATCAGTTGATTCATCACCAGCTGCTGCTGACAGCAACACCACTGCAGCATCTAGTGAGTACCATTTACACCAGTGGTCCTCTCATATACTTGACAGCCCAACACATACTATAGGTTCTTGTGCCCAAAATGATTTAGCTATAGACATGCCTGGAGTCTCTATAATGTGCGGGGGCCGAAATTTCAAGAACAGACAGGTTCACATTTCTAACCAAACTTTTGCCACCTATTAAGGATGCCTTTAGGTGATGCATTTCGGAATGGTTGGCAAAAGATAGCATGGGGCCATACTGGCCCATTCCATCATTCAAGCCATTTCTTTATCCTGGAATACAGGGATTAGTTAGTAACATAAGTGGTTACGTCCTTAGGCCAGTCACCGAATTAACTGGACCAGGCCTTTGCCTTTTTTGGATAAACTGCACAGGAAAGAACATGAACAGTTTTCTGATCATCAGAACCCTAGTAACAGTAACCTACAGTTTTCTGTAAACAGTAACCTACAGTTTTCTGTAAAACTCCTGACCTCGTGATTCTGCATCTTGTCACTCCTGCATGCCTCTGTCCTGATGACACAGAAGCTGCATTGTTGGTTTCTGAGGATAATCAAACTGTTTGGTATGAATATGGTTGTATATGATCAAAACTGCACAATATAATATATTGATGTTATTTGATATGCACTGCTTCTCTAATATTATTTGAAAAGTTGCTGTTAACAAAATATTTGGCAAGGTTTATATTTTTTATTTAAAATTGTTGCACAGTGTTCAGCTGTACATGATGGCATGTGTATTAATGTGAATGTGTAACCACACCAAAGTCTGCATGAAATATTAATTGCTTTGTCTGTTTGCTGCATGCCTTTAAAAACCTTAACCATACATGCTCCTCCTTCACATTTTTTGTTGCCTGATACGATTGTTACTTTGATATCCAGAAGCATGTTAAAACAGTTGCATGGTGTCTTACCAAGAAGACATTTCCAAGTCATATTTGCTTTGTTGCTTCTGGAAAAAAAAAGTTCATTTTCTCCCTCCCTTCCTCCTCTTCCCACCCATCACTTGCTCTCCTCTCACTCCCTTTTTTCTTCCAGAATGTGTACTTTATATTGTACATGTACAATATTGGGAGGGAAAATGTAAAAAGATGTTTTCTTTTGTCATTTAATTAGGCCATCTGTCCTGTTTTAAAGAAAGAGTTAATAATTCAATACTTTATATAACAAATAGTAACTAATACCCATATTTATAAAACACTTTTCAGATTTAAAAGATTGTTAATACTTATAAACTTAGTGTTATTCTTAGAAAACCCCATCAAATTTAAATGTGATTTACACAGTGACTAGGAACATTTGTATTTATCGTTTCTTCTCTGCACTTTTCATCATCTGATAAATACAAGAGCTCAAGTAACTGTCTTTTTTTCAAGATGGCTTCTATACTTGAAATCAGTTAATACAATCGTTTTTCTAGTTCTTTTTTTCATATAGAGTCAAAGAGAAATAAACCAAATCATACTCATTGTGTTGGAAATCTGTATTTTACTTCTAATCAAAAGGGTAGCAAGTTTACAAAGTGGTAAAAATTGTTACTTCTATAATTAATCTATTATTAAATTACACATGTATGTCCTTAAAACAATTTATAAAAATGAATAATCGCACTAAAATGTAAAATTAGAACTTGTAACCACTTAAACAAGTATGTTTCTAGTAGAACAAATTTTAGAACTAAGAATGAATACAAACTCTTTAGCTTAAAAAAAAAAGAGAAAATATTTGTTAACTTTGACTCCAGTGCAAAGAAGTTTTATTTTTGTGTTCACAGCACTTTTAAAGCAAATTAGCTAAATTTGAATCTCTAACTCCCAGAGTGGCTAAAAACAAAAAAAAACCCATAACCCTGATCCGTTTACTTCCAGAGGAATACATGTTAGCATTCTCTCTGGAATGTTTTTTGCCATTTGGATTTAGCCTGTATATTACTGATAATGACTCAGCCTGGCACCTGGAAGGAACGCCTTGAAATGTGAGCATGTGGGGATGAAATTATATTATACTTGTTGTTATTGTATTAAGTTGTTATTAACTGGACCAAAGAAAAAATATGTAGAGAATATTTGCCTAATGAAATTTGTCTCCTTTATAATCATACTTTTTTTCTGATAGCTATTACAAAAAAAAAAAAAATGGTTCTGGTGCAGGTAATCAAATGAACACAATCAAAGAATTCTCGTATTTTAGTACCACCTAATATCCTTTTTGCATCCTTCTATTTGATTTTCAGTTACCTCCCGGTCAGTCTAACATTTCAAATGTATTTGGCGCTAATATTTTCCCTTTTGCTTTTTCATAAGCCAGTAATAAAACTTAATGGTAAACAAGCTGAAATTAAATGGGGGCAATATATGACACAAATGTTATAATTAGTGTTATTTCTTTTCCACACTGAGTCAAAGATTACTTCACAGCTATTTCAACTTTTTAGATATCATAATTCTGACCATAACACTTTAAAATATGTTTATTAATTAAAATTCATTGAAAATCACATGCTATGATATTAAAATTATGTGATTATTTTACAAAATTAGACCTATAGGAAAGAACTATTTACTACCCAAATAGCTATATGTATATATGCAGCATGTTTAAAAAAAAAAAAAAATACACTGTGCATGTAAGAGAAATATGTATCATGTCCATGTGTCCTGAGGACTGTTGGAAAATACAATCTAGACTTCAGAAATCATCACCTGCTGTGGCGTCATAAAATTTCCCCAAAACAACACTAGTTCTTTTTTTTTTTTAAGATGGAATCTCACTCTGTTGCCTAGGCTGGAGTACAGTGGCATGATATCAGCTCACCGAAACCTCTGCCTCCTGGGTTCAGGCGATTCTCCTGCCTCCGCCTCCTGAGCAACTGGGATTACAGGAGCATGCCACGACGCCTGGCAAATTTTTGTATTTTTAGCAGAGATGGAGTTTCACCATGTTGGCCAGGCTAATCTCCAGCTCCTGACCAGCTTCCCAAAGTCCTGGGATTACAGGCGTGAGCCCCGCGATTGCACAACACTAGTTCTTATCTATGTTTTATCATAACATTTGGAATCAAATTTTTAGTGGTGGAAATACCTTAGAAATCATATGGAACCAATGTGTCCCAAACATTTAAGAAAAACAACACTTTCTGTAAGTGAAATCTTACATGGATTCCCCAAATTTTAAAAAACTAATTTCATTTAAAGTGAAAGTGAAGCAACTCTGACTCAATTGAGCAGTTGCACTTATTTTCTCTAAGACACCTCCAGTTCTCCAAAGGATTATTTGTAAAACTATTCGAAGATTCAGTATCCTAATTTTATTAATGATGAAGCTGGATAGCTTTCAGTATTCCTGGCCTACCTTTCTAGAAATTTTAAACATATTCTTATGCACTGCATCCTGTTTGACCAAAGCAATTTTAGCTATAACCAATGTAAGGAGGAACATTATTTGCCTATAAAATATGCATCAAGCCCTGGTTTTCGTAGTAAATAATACAAATATTTCATTCCAGATGGTTTTGCTACTACATGCAAGATTATGTTTAAAACTATAGGTGACCATTTAGGAAATAAACATAGTAAGGCTATCTGGCACTAAGAGGGGGGAAAATGTAATTGTTATAGTTTTTTAAAAAATTATAGCGTTCCTAGGAATATTACTTACAGCTTTAAAATATAAAAATCGCCAGGCGCGGTGGCTCAAGCCTGTAATCCCAGCACTTTGGGAGGCCGAGACGGGCGGATCACGAGGTCAGGAGATCGAGACCATCCTGGCTAACACAGTGAAACCCTGTCTCTACTAAAAAATACAAAAAACTAGCCGGGCGAGGTGGCGGCGCCTGTAGTCCCAGCTACTCGGGAGACTGAGGCAGGAGAATGGCGTAAACCCTGCAGGCAGAGCTTGCAGTGAGCTGAGATCCGGCCACTGCACTCCAACCTGGACGACAGAGCAAGACTCTGTCTCAAAAAAAATAAAATATAAAAATCAATCTTTAAGTATTGAGATGCCTATGCAATTAGTAATTTTCCCAGTTACAGATTCCTTCTCCTTGCCCTACTCAGTGAAAGTGCATTTCTTATCTTCTGAATTGTATTTTGTTTCATCTTTGACTAAATAATATGAAATGCTTTTCTCCTGCAGATGTGGACAAAGTACAAGAAAGCAGAAATTCAAAAAGCAGGTCTAGGGAGCAACAAAGCTCCTAATTCTGTTACCCACTACATGACATGTGGGCCAAGTGGTGAGTTTCCTGCTTAAAATGTAAATGAGATTAGTCTCATTTATACAAACTAACCAAATTAAGTGTGAAACAAGAGCACATTGCATTAACAGATGTAAATATTGCTTGCTTGACTCATTGACTTTCTGTTCTACTTACTAGTGAAGCAAGATTAGTTGGCTGCCATAGGTTTTTACTTGTCAGCGCAAGGAACAAGTTTTTTTGTTTTTAAGTTTTTTTCTCACTTTAAATTTAATTTTACTAGTGAATTATGTTCTAGGAATTACTTTTTTAGTTTGAAGCCTTTTGTGGTAGGAATACAACTTCCCCACAGTTTTCTTGAAAATTAATGAGAATAAACTAAATGCCTATTCTATGATGAGCCACTCAAAAATTATCTCTGATTTTCTGTCATTCTCATTCTTATAGAAATATCTGGTGCATGCTGTTCTTATAGTGGCTGCTCTGCATTTTGTATCTCTCTTCACGCTTTTCTTGTATTTTCTTTCTTCTTTCTGCCTTCCAACTAAATACAGAGAGAAAAGTGTCCTTCAGTTTCTCAGTATGAAGCCTTTATTTCTGAAGTAACAAGACACCTAGCAACTATAGGAATCATGTTTTACAATCTTTAAGGAGACTTTTAACAGTCCTTCGTGAATAGAGCAGGCAAGAAATACACACCTTCATGCCTTGAATCAAGGAGCACTACTGGATTCAACTGCCAAAATTCTTTAAAGGTTTTAGGACTTACTATACCTTGTACTGTTAAGATCTACTGAAAAAAGGACGTTCTCTCGCTAAGGACCAAGTGTTTTAAGGTGAAGTGTTTAAAGAAGTACTCCAAGAACAATCTGCTTTTTTCATCATTTGTTTTATGAATTTATCCATGTTTGCTTAATGCTTCTGCTAAGTGTTAGCCAAAATCTAGCCATTTATATTTAGTTGTGTAAACCTAAATTAAATGCTGTAGTATTTTGCGGAATGTACTATATAGCAATATACAGAGAAAGTTGTTTTGGCATGTCAGAGCCTTATTTGGTTAGCAGACTGCATGTGTTGGTACTTTTTTTTTCTTAAAGCCAATTATTTTGATGCAAAAGAAATTCAGTTTATAAGATAAATCTGAAAAATCCATAATGAAATAGGAGTTATAAAAAATTTATAGTGATATTAATCTTTACATATTTCCCATTAAGCAACACTAAGCATACATGCGTTAATCCACGGTAAAGAGTGTTTTTCTGAAACTTTTTTTAGTAAGATGGTTTTCCAGCAAATGGCATTCCCAAGATAAAGCTGTTGTGCTTTAACTCATTTCTTTTCTTTGGTATTGGGTTATGTATGTGTGTGTATTTTTTTAACTTGAGAGCTGACTGTTGCTTAAGAAGTTTTCTAATGGCAAAAAGAATGTAAATAACTTACTATGATCTGCATTTTGCCAGAAACTCATTTATAATTAAGGCTATCATTTATTAATGACTTTTTTTCTCCTTTATAATATTACATTAAAGTTGATAATTGTTATTGGTACTTTTGAAATATTTGTATGCATTTGTTACCTTTAAACATTTGGAAGAAGCACAAAAAAATAGATTTAGTTAACCCAGGAAACATCAATTTTTTTAGTAGTTCCAATTTTATATCACAGTTTTATTTTCTTATGAAATCAAAAAATGCATTGATACTCATTAATGCAAATTCATTATTTAACATCAATATCAGAGTAATCTTCAAGGTCTGAAATGAGAAAGATACTGACTTTTTAAAATTTTAACAGTGTACTTCTTAGGCTTTCATTACCAGCTCTAAAGAACTTTTTGGAATAATTCCATATTCCGTAGTGTGTGGTTTATGAGTTGTGGGTTTCATCACTAACCCAGTAACCATGAGAAAAGTCTCTCTCCCTCTGTCTCTCTTTCTCTCTCTCTTTCGTAGGCCAGTAGCAATGTTGTGTTCACAGTTTGCTTTCCAAAAGACCATGAATAAAAAAGAGAGCATGTTTCAATTGAAATGGAACTTAAGAGAACTTGAACTTACTTACATACTTCAATGCCACTTATAACTTAGGTTTTACCACCAAATGCTGTTAACATTAAATCATTTTGAAACTCTTGGATGAAAGGTGCTATGTAAATGTAAATACAAAGGATTCTTACTAACATACAAATAATGCACAACAGAAATATTTAAAACCTATTCTGTAGTCTTTGAAACATCTCTCTCTGTCATAACTCCCTGGATTCAAGTAGCACATTGGTAATAGGTGTCAGAGCAGTCTAGAGACACTTGCATGTCAAAAAATGTACATTCATTTTTAGGTGGATAAAAGTAAACATAGAAATTATGTTATGGCTAAATACAGTAAGTGGGTAACTTAGATTTATATTAGCTAGCATCTAATTTGCACAACTAGAACATATCCCAGAACAATTACTGAAAAGCTGAAATTTAATGAGTGGTGAGGTAGCCCAATGAGGGCGAATGACATCACAGCTTGACCTCTCCAGAACACTAATATCTTAAAATAGAGAATATGCTGCGTTAAGTGCATTAGTGCTTCAAGCAGAAAATGCTGAAAAACAGCCTGTAAAGTACTGAATCTGAGTAGGCTGACCCTGAGAAGGGACAGTTAAAGAGACAACCAAGGGAACACATTGAGACTACAAAAATATGAATAATCTCAATTATATTCATCACACTTTTTTCATACCATTTCAAGAAAGGACTAGATAAGAGTAACCACATGAATATTTTACTTTCTCCAGTATACCTTGAGAAGCAAACTTTGTAGGAAGCCACTCTTCTCCCTTAAACTTCTGCCAAACAATAATAAAGTCAACTGGAAACTAATTGGAGCCGTTTTAACTGGGGCCTGACATGCTTTAAATTATCTGGCTCTATTCTAAATCAACACCTAAACCCCCAAGGAAACTGCAGAATCAATATACAGGGTAATAGCTTTGGTTCAGAGCTCCAATAGTGTGCTTCAGATCTGTCCATGTGGAAACGCTTTTGTCCAAATTTTTTAATTGGTGGTTACCAAAGAGTTCACAAAACAGGTTTTTTTTGTTTTTGTTTTTTTGAGACGGAGTCTCGCTCTGTCGCCCAGGCTGGAGTGCAGTGGCCGGATCTCAGCTCACTGCAAGCTCCGCCTCCCGGGTTTACGCCATTCTCCTGCCTCAGCCTCCCGAGTAGCTGGGACTACAGGCGGCCGCCACCTCGCCCGGCTAGTTTTTTGTATTTTTTAGTAGAGACGGGGTTTCACCGTGTTAGCCAGGATGGTCTCGATCTCCTGACCTCGTGATCCGCCCGTCTCGGCCTCCCAAAGTGCTGGGATTACAGGCTTGAGCCACCGCGCCCGGCCTCACAAAACAGGTTTGTATGTAGCACCTTTCATGCAAGGCATGCTAAAAGCCTATTTTAAAATCACTGTGCATATTATAGAATTGTAGCCACCTCCCAATGAAGTACTACAGCCTGTGCTGTCTTAATGGTTTGTGTCAGGAAATGAAAAAGATACTGTACCAAATCTGGAATTACAATGGGGAGTAATAATGTATGCTAAATGACTTTTGTATTTTAAGTTACTTTTTGTGAGTGGTGAATTTTGTGTTTTCTTTTCAGCTATACTTAGTCCTGAGATGTATTTTTTCTTTAAGTCTTGAATGAATACAAAAGGAGCCCATTTTATAATATAAACCTTGATGTACATGTTGAGATATCTGGACAATGAAAATGCCTTAAAAGGAATGCATATGGATAAAGTTGCACTTATAACACCCTTCAACAAAATCTGATTTTAAATTGTCTTTTCTTTTCTATTAAGGGTTTTCTTTTCAGTGTCTACCATTGTACTTATAACTGTTATTAAATACCAAATCAAATAATATAAAAGCTGTAACATTTCCTTTAAAACTAATGCTAATAAGGGATTTAGAATTGAATGGCAAAATGTTTATTACTTGGCAATACCTGATGTCAGTCACAGGCATCCAACTCATGACAAGAGATACCACTGTTTGTTTTTTAAAAAACATTTTTCATTTTGGTACTCCTTCAAAAATTAAGTTGGACTAACATTCACATATCCAACTAATATAAAAGAAATAAAACCAAGAGGTGATTTTTGTAACAAATGGTTAGTAATCATTTAAAAATGATATCATTTTAGCCAAGTGTTATTTTATTTCTTTCCGTTTTCCCTAGAGAACTATTGTCAGACATAACCGATGACCTTGTTTAGTTGATTCTGTCATAACATTTTATGATAAGTGTTAGGGGTTTGGAAAGAGCGTCTGTCAGTTTTGTCAGTCCCAAAATAGGTTTAAATGTGATCTAATAGATTGCACAAATGAATCTCTCATTTTCACTTAGACTTTAGGAGACAAAGCAACTGGCTTCATCCTTGGGCAAGTCAGTTTTTCTGGGCCTGTTTTAACCATAAAGTGGAGAGGGCAATTAGACCAAACACCTAAGGTACTTAATTTATGTGTATTCATTAGTACCTTCATTTCATATGCAGAGCAACCTAAAACAGCTACTTTGTGTTAGAGATAGAATACAGAGTATGTAAAAACTAAGAGGAACCTTAGAATAAAGTCCTTACTTTTATTTTGCCTTTTAGTAACACAACTTGGTACAGATTAAGTACAATATTTCTACCAGATGGAAACTACTTTTTGAGTGATCAAACTTAGGAAAATGTGGTTCTTTTAAGAATATCCCATTTCAGAAAAACAAACAAACAAAAGATCATCCCATTTGCTTGTACTAGAAGGAAATACTAGAATTTTCATGACCAGGAAGAACAGGAATAGCCTACATCAGATCCTCTCTCCACTAATGAAGGATTTTGTTTACATTTAAGTGAGATTTTTAAAATGTCAACTTTTCTGTTTTAGAGCTAGCTTTTATATAACAGAGGACTCCAGATTTTCCTGAAATTTTATATTGTCTCAGATGCCATAACTGAAAGGGAATGAGTAGGCCTGGCATGGTGGCTCATGCCTGTAACCCCAGCACTTTGGGAGGCCGACGCAGGCAGAACATGTGGTCAAGAGATCGAGACCATCCTGGCCAACATGGTGAAACCCCGTCTGTACTAAAAGTACAAAAATTAGCTGGGTGTGGTGGCGCACACCTGTAGTCCCAGCTACTCAGGAGGCTAAGGCAGGAGAATCGCTTGAACCTGGGAGGCGGAGGTTGCAGTGAACTGAGATCACACCATTGCACTCCAGCCTGGCAACAGAGCAAGACTCTGTACAAAAACAAAAAAACTGAAAGGGGACGAGCAAAACTTTAGTATAGCCTGGAGGACAGAAGAAACTTGGACACGTATGTTCACATTTCTTTCAGTTCTCCTGTCTTAGCGTCCCAAGTAGCTGGGATCACAGGGATGCGCCACCACGCCTGGCTAATTGTATGTTCACATTTCTAAC